>NC_136631.1:20343673-20518673 GCF_933228915.1 Telmatherina bonti | reverse complement strand
TTTTTACAAAGTCATGCATATGGCCTCCTGCTGGCCATGAGAGAGAATTGGGATGTTTTTTTAAATGTATATTTGTTTTCTATGAAGTAATTTGTTTTTCACAGACAAACTGAAAGCACCAGATGAGGGGAGCAGCAATTCAACTGTGAGCGAAAAAACACTCGAGTCAGACACATCCACAAACACACTGAAGGCAATTATATGACTCATTAAAAGGAAATACATGTGTAGCTAAAATATAATATATTTGTATAGATATTTTTGTATTTTTATATATTAAACTCAAAGAATGTCAGTAATACTGTCAAGTAAACACATCTGATCTGTTGTAGAAATGCAGATATGTTTCTGCTTTAAAATTACATCTTATCTACCACTGGAAAACGTGCATAAGGGATTTCTTGTTCTTTTCTTTTTCCTTTTAAGAAAAAGCCAAAAGGGAAAGTGTCTGCACATTACTGGGACCATCATATAGAAAACTGAGGACTGAGCACCATCCAGTGGTGGATCGTGTGATCTGTTCTCTATGAACAACAGACTTAAAAACATCTTTAAATGTTTAGTCATGAAGCTGTTATTACATTTTAACTTCTCACAATGTCTCATTTATTTATTTTTCTTTATATTTGTCTCATTTAATGTCTCATTTAAACATAACATCTTAAATTAGAAATGCAGTAGAAATGAGTAAATTGTAAATACAAAATTAGTAAAAATGTGAAGGGTAAGATTAACAGTAATGTATCTTTTCTTTCCTTTGCTCCATCAAATCTGCAAATCCTGATATAGAGACTTATACATTTGTTATAAATCAGTTAAATATAGCAGGAAATGCACATAGGGAAGCTTCGTTTTGCAACTGAGACTGCTTAGTTGCCCAATTCATTTTTATTTCTCTATTCACACAGCTGCCAGATGACATTGTGGGTCACACCCTAACTGCTTTTTGAAGCAAAAAGGGAATTAAGCAGGATGATTGTTGGCCTGTATAACTTAGTGGAGATGACTTCCTCACACCCCCTCTTCAGGTTCATTCCAGTCTATTTAGATACATACTCGATCCAGCTTTATCTTCTGGATGACTGCTGCCCCCTAGAGGTTAATCTGGTGTTCCTAGTGGTAATTAATCAAATATGAGAAATATGTTGTTTACATTTGTACAATCAACTAAAAGCAAACAACATCTAGATGAATATTAATGCATTCCTATACACACAGTATTACCTTATTTTACTGTAACACTTCAGAGGTGTCTGTGGTGAGAACTGACATCTCTGCAACCCATAAAAAAGTAATGACTAGTGGTTGAAAAAAGAACATTTAGATATTTTACAAATGTTGACATACACACGATATGCACACACAGAAATTCTTGGATGCCACTAAAAGAAACACCACCACATTTTTTTTAACACGTGTTCAGAAAATGGGGTGAAAGGGTGTCAACTTTAGTAAGCAGTTTCTGTTCACACTTAACTAAAAATAACAGCATTACGGGGAAACATTCAATGCTTCTCCATAACCATGGCCTTTTGGTGAAAACTGACAGAGACTTGACTTGATACAATTGTAAAGTGGGTCTGAAGAAATAACATGATTTTATTTTAAATTCATTTTTAAGTACCAACAAATAGTTGATGCTTTCATAATACACATAAACTGTTCACTATAAAGAAAGCACTCAGTTAAATTCACAATAACACACCTTCTTATACATTTTTACAGTTTCTGTTCTCAAAGGTATGAAAAAGGCTTCAGTGCATAATGAAACATATCAGTCATATGAAAATATCTTTTTGCTTAAAAGTTCACTGAGGTTAATGAGTCAACCAGATAGCATTACTGCACAACAATGAGCCTAGTAAGTTCTTTAACCCTTTAATTCTATTTGTATAAAATTGAATCCAATTTTATTTCTGAAGTGCTTTTCAGGCACAACGCAACACAAAGTGCTTTGTATTATAAAAAATAATATAAAAAGCACACAACAGAGTCTATAAAAGCAATTTAAAAACACACCTCATTATAGTGGTTTTTCCACACACAATATACACACACAAATAGAGCACATACATCCCCTCATCCACCTCATTTCCCATAACTTTTATATTTGACATAAACTTCCATCCCTTTGTGGTAAAAACTTAAAGCTTGTTGAACACAGTCTGATATGTCTTCTAACCCCTGGTTGATACCTACTGCACAAAAATAATTATGACATATTACACAATAATAAACAGTAAATATACAAAATTGCTTTAGTTCATTTTTTAAATGTTTCATTAAAGGGCCTAATGAAGATTTTAGGTTTGAAAACTGCCATGAAAGTGATTCTCAGAACAAATGAAGCTCTGCTGTAGGGGATGAGTTTGTCAGAGTTTGCAGCATCAGAACTGATACATAACTGATATGTAAACGTGTGGTTTGTGCTCTGCATCCACAACACGTTGCAGCAACATACCAACATACCTCCAATCTGTTTCACAGATTAACAGTTTTGGTTCTGTTTTCTTCTGCACAATAAACTAAATTGCAACTTCAAGCTCTGCAAAAAGGACGAAAGAGAGACTGCTTCACAACATCAATGCTCTACAATTTCCTTCTCTAACCGCGATAAAATAGCCTGTAATGACATGAAGAGCAGAGTGACATAAAAACAGACAGTTGCTCTGCATGAGCAACTGTCCAGTATTTACTCATGTACATAACTGGGGGGGGACAAAACTCTTTTAACTAGTGAGGAAATAATCAGCAATGATTTTGTAATGGGATTTTGTAATGATTTTGTAATTTAAAAAGAAATCTTGCATTAGACTAATCATCGCCATAGTTTGTCATGTCAGCTCCCATGAAATTCATGGTAAGGAAGTAATTAGACGTTCTGTTTGAGGAACAAAAGTTAACTATACACCAGAAGTTCATACTGATACGTCTCTAAATGAGAGCTATGCAATGCTTGAGAAACATTAGTAAATGTCCTGAATAAGGATATGTTGAAATAGTACAACTAAAACCTTTTGTTTTCTGCTTTTCCCCCCAACATCAGTGGGAAAAAGATTAGGAATAGCTGCCTTTGTTCTTTCTCTTCTGGTCTTGATAAGCATCATCTCTGGTCTTATTTGGATGGGCTGGAAAAAACTTGGTGGCACAGTGACTGTCTCAAGCACAGCAGTTAAATGTAAAATGGCATCAACAAGCACACCCACTTGAGTCAAATTTATATTAAATGAAACCTTTGCCTTTTCTTTGTTCCCTCTAGGGGTGTGAAACCTCAGCCCTCGAGGCCCGATTTCTGGCAGGTTTTTGTTGTTTCCCAGCTGATTCAAATCAAATGGTTTCATAAGCTTCTTGTAAATGTATTTATGAATTTCAGTCAGGTGTGATGGAGCATGGAGACAACAAAACATAGGTGAAATGATTCCATTATCTTCTTTAGTCAGTAAATAACTGTTTCTCTGTTGTCTTCCAGCTGAATTTGTAAGAAAAATAGAAAAAAAAATTATTCAACAACCACAGTAAAGAAAATTAAATACAAAAATGTTTTATTAAAAGAACACAATCAAAAATAAATGACAGCACTCCAGTATCAGATAACAAAGCAGTTTTACAAAATGCATCTCCTTTTACAACAACAAAGTGGCTCAACATATAAAAGAAAGTCGTGTGGCATGCAGACGTATAATAACTGTTTTCCCCTGTTGCAATGAATCATGGGAGTTTTCATGCATAAGATGTTGAAATGTGACAGTGGACGTCAAATGGGAAATGGCTCAAATATTTCAACTTCTCCTCATGGTTTCACAATACAGGATATAACTGTGGTAAAATATACTTCTGTTTAAGTAGATTAGTCTAAATTAAGCCATTTCTCTCCTTGTAATAAATTAATTTAGTTACCTCAGCACTAATATCCTTATGTCTTGATTTCTGTAACTTCCTTTACTCAGGTGTTCCTCAGTCTGCTGTGTCTCATCTGCAGATAGTAAAAGATGCTGCAGCTGACCTCATAACAAAGAAAAACAAGCATTTCTCCAGTCCTTACGTCTCTGCACTGGCTTTTTTGTTTTTGAAAGTCTAAAAGATGCAGCTCTTCTTTACATTTTTGGTTTCCTCTGCCCATATAACACCACTAGATACCGTAGATCTACTAACCAGCTGCTCCTGTTCTCTCATCTAGAACAGTGAGAAATCATGCTTTTTTGTAGAAGCTCAAAAGCTTTGGAATAAACTTTGGTTTTCACTTAAAGACTCCACCTCCAGATATATCTTGTCGTCCAAAGCCTTTTAGCCTTCTTAATCTTTTTATTATAATTATTTTATCTGCTTCTTATTGCTGTTATTATTTGTACTTTATTTTCTTTTGTGGGTGTTTTATCATTGTTCATCTTTTTTTTTTCTAATAAACATTTTGTCCATGTTCATTGTGTTTTAAATGTCCCATGCATTTAAATGGGATTTCATAACTTTACTAGGGAAAAAGAAAATCTGTGACCAGAGATCATGAGCTCTTTGTCACTTATTCTACTGAGAAGACATCAGTGGCCAATTTTGTTCGGATATATTTTGTGCGACCAGCAGTGCTGTGACTTCAATACAACATTTGACTGTTACATCATCCTCAAGTAAAGTTTTCCAAAAGACATAGCTTGTAAAACTTCTGCTTTTTAGTTCACACAGGAAGACCGATGTTTCACAATGCAGACTACAGCTCCACCGCTGCCATGTCAAGGTGTTGTGTGAGGTCACATTAACGTGGCTTTCAAAAAATCTTTAGAGATAAAGTCAGAGCCTGCTTTCATGTTCCAGATGAGCTCTGCACTTAGAAAGCTTCTGCTTCTTCTTTGAGTCTTTTGTGGGGATGGGGCCATGTGCAATAAAATATGTTTCTTTAAAATGTAGAAGTTTTAAAGGGTTTGTTTTAAATAGAATCATTAAATTTTCGAATTCTTATTAGCTGGAACTTGAGGAAAGATTCTGGAAAGAAGAATAGCATGCGGATAAGAACTGTATATATACGTCCCAACACTTGAGCTACCCAGCAGCCATTATCAATAATCTTTTAATGCACTGAGCATGTGTACAAGCAAACATGAAAAGAAAAACACTGCAATGTACAAAACTACTGGATCAGATATGAGACAAACTTCTGTCTCCCAATGGCAATTCCAACAACACATCTGCATCCTCTACAAAAATAAAGAGAACCAGGAAAGAACCATTCCATGCCAACACTACATAATACTTTATATGAGACGTTTTATATCTTTAGAAGTTCTGATATATAAGCACATACTTACATTTTGTGACAATTTTATAAGCAGTTCAACCTGCAGGATGGTAGCTCACATAGACTAGAGTTGAATTGCTCTGCTCTCATGTATTCAGTCCTAATTCTATCCATTCTTGTCATTCCCAAAGAGAAACTTAGCATTTTAATCTCTGCTACCTCCAATTCTGTACTGCACATCAATTCAAGATGGAACAAAGCAGCATATAATCTTGAAAGGTGGCTTGAAACATCACAGAAGTAAAATTCTCCCTCTATTGACTTATTCCTGGTTGGACTGTTGGTGAAAGCTCTGCAGTTTCTGACTTTGATCTCGGCTGTTCGTAGAAGCAAATGTGGCCACTGTAGAAGAGCATCCCTCCCCCTTTGTGAACTTTTTAATGTGAGCCACAATGAATTTCCTAAACTTCCTTGTGGAAAAGTAATAAACCACAGGATCCAAAATGCAATTGAGACCCATAAGAACCAAGGTGATCTGATGTGCATCATTAAATGCTTGCCTAATGTCTTGGCTCCAGCCCACATGGCCCAAGCCATTTCTGATTTCCAGCACTGACAGCGTCCAGGGGCCTTGAACAATATGATGTGGCAGGAAACACAGAACAAATACTCCCACCACTGCAAAGAGCATCTGCAGAGCCCTTCGTTTCACTCCTCTGGACCTTCTACATGAGGACGACGTGGTTCTGGACTTTTTGGACGTGATTGTCTCTGTTCGTAGTTGTGACTGAGGAGCTTTTTGAATAAGTAAAGCTCGAGCAATAAGCAAGTTGCAGACCAACACAAACAAAAACACAACAAAAAAAAATCCAATTATAAAGAAATGAAGGAAGGCCACTTTCCTCTTGTCATCATCGTCTTCACCCTGGTAGCCCTCAAAACATCGAGTTAGGTTGTTTGAGTCAGTGTGGGTCGCATTTGTTGTCCAGTGTGGAATGTTTGCAGACACCGTGGAGAACCAGATAGCAATGCACACGATGATCCCACGACACTTGTGATCTGAGGAGGCTGCATCCAGTGGCTTTGTGACTGCCCAGTATCGATTAAGGCTGATGGCTCCAAGGAAGAGGACAGATGTATAGGTGTTGATGAAAAACAAGCTGCCTGTTAGGTGGCACATGAACTCTCCATAGACCCAGTTTCCCCGACGACTGTAATAACCAATCCAAAATGGGAGGGCACAGACAAAAAGGAGGTCAGCGATGGTCAGGTTAGTCATGTAAATGCGGATTTCTCCCATAGCATTTGTTTGACGGAGGCACCGCAGGGCAAATAGTATGTAGATGTTTGCAAAAAAGCCCAGAATGAAAATGATACTATAGGCAACTGGGAATAACACATAACGAAACTCTGAGTCAAGGAAGGTTGAGTTGCTGGGTCTTAGGTCAACAGCAACAGTTGATCCAGCAACAGTTGATGCAGAAGTTTCCTGCATTTTTGCCTGTGGGAGACAAAATTCATGATCAGTATGACACCCAAACACACATTCTAATGTTAGTTTAGAGTTAATGTAGCAGCTGAGGGAACCAGTGGTTTATGTTGAGACTTTGAACAAGATGAGGAAAATAGAAAGAGAATTACAAGTTCTGACATTTTAGACATCAGGCCTCCGCAAACATTTTTTCTGTTTTCCACTTCATCCATTAGTTCATTATCCTAACCGCTAAATCCAACGAAGGGTCACAAGGAAGCTGGAGCCTATCCCAGCAGTATTTGGGCGAAAGGCAGGGTATGTCTTTAGATGGTGGGTGGAAGCCGGTGTACCCAGAGAGAACCCACGCATACACAGGGAGAACATGCAAACTCCACACAGAAAGGCCACTGCGCAAACCTTGCCCAGCCAAGGATTGAACCAGCAACCTTCTTGCTGTGAGGCTAGAGTGCTAGCCACTATGCCATGCAGCCCTCATCCATTAGTTAAAATTAAAAAATTAAATCAGCTAATAGCTTATTGCTGCAGAAACACATTTTACAAAACATTTATCCAGGTTTCAACACATCATCACTGGATATTGGGTAACACACTTCAATTCTCTTCAATGCAAATGACAGAGGTGAACATGCAAACAGAGCTTCGATATAAAATGTAAATTAGAGACATGAAGACAGCAACATTATCTCCATCACCAGCAGTAGGTAGGCTTTCCTCTTTTCACTCAGTACATAACAAAATATTCTCACATCTTCAACGATAAATGAGAGACTGGCCTACTGTGTAATTTTCATATGCTGCATTTAATCTTTTTCACAATGTTTTAATAGGAAAATGTGTTTAATGTGATGCTGCATTTGTTAACAAGAACTGCTGGTTTCATCTCATAAATTTAAATACCAACCTATTCCTTGTGATATTCATCAATAAGTAAAGGTGTTAAAATGGAAGGGGCAATATCATATTTATTCTTATCTGTGGAACAAGCATGTGAATGACAACAGTGCTGAAATGAATCTTTTTCCTTGTTCTACCTTCATCACACCCAGAGGGATTATTATTGAGAGGGATTATTTCATGCCAAACCACCTAAATTTACAAGCTTGAGTCAAGAATTTTCATTTCAATTATCTCATTTTATTCATTTTTATATAAATTATATCAGTATATAACAGACAGAAAAGTATTTCTTTGTTCTCACTCACCTCTCCATCTGCTAAGGCTGCAAAAGCCTGAGAGGCCATTTATGTCAACAGGCCCTGATGTGGAATGAAAACTCGAGAACTACTCAGTTAAATTTAAGAAGTTGCAATAAGAAGAAGAAAAGCAGGAAGGATATCTAAATTTGGAGAGCAGTAGCTCTTATCACTTTGTACTAAAGGATGTCTAAAGGTAACATGTATCAGAGCATATAAATATGTCAGAGTAAATTTTGCTCTCATTTTAAATTTTTTATGGCTGTAGACTGGCTTATGTTTCTCAACATCATGATAGAACAACAGAGTGATGTCTTTGGATCCTATTTGTTCTCTTGAATTGTCCATCTCCACCACATAAACTTAAGCCATTACATTTTTGCAGCTATTCATGTCAAAATGTTTATTAATTCATTCAGATCACTGCTATGAATACAAGATATTTTGAAAATATGTAAGTTTATTGTATTTTACAAACCTCTCAAAAGATTTTTCACTTTCTTGCAATCCAGTTTTGTGATAATAAATGCGAACTGGTAGATACTAGGTAAAGGGATGCTTCAAGCTAGAAGGAGTATCTGGCCTTTATGGTTTGTGGGACCTTGGGGCAGTGGACAGGTATTGGTAGGCGAAGTGAAATGCAGCTTTGGCAGTCGCTGAGATAAAAACTTGGACACGGAAAACATTCAGAGAGACTATAGAGAACAAATTTTGGATGGTTTTGAGGAGATTCATGTCCACCATTGGGGGGACTGTTGACTCAGGACATTGTGAGTTGGTGGACAGAATAGGGCTGGGGGACACTGGGTGGTTTCTCTGTGGGGCTGAGGTTGCTGAGGTGGTTAAAAATCTCCTTAGTGGTAGAGAAGAGTCCATCAGATAGCTGAACCCCAGATTGAGGAGGAGCAACGTGGTTTTCATCCTGGTCGTGGAACAAATTTGTTACCATGACAGGCCTAAGTTGCAAGTTCTGTCCAGTCCCTGTACAAACGTTGTCAAAGCTTGGTCCATATTTTCAGCAAAAAGTCAGATTTGTTTCCAGTGGGGGTTGGACTCCCTTATAACTAACTGTTTCTGTTCATAACTTTCATGGACGGAATTTCTGGGTGTAACTTAGCTGTTAAGGGGGATCTGGTTTGATGATCTCAGGGTTGGGTCTCTGCTTATTGCAAATGATGTGGTTCTGTTGACTTCATCGCACTGTCATCTTGAGCTCTCGATGGTGCGATTCACAGCCGAATGTGAAGAGGTTAGACCATGATCTTCACCCGCAAAGGTTGTAGTGTCATTCTCCAGGGCAGAACCTCATTTCCGACCTAAGTGTAGGAGTTCATGTATTTCAGCGTCTTGTTCACAAGTGAGGAAAGGATGGCACTTGAGATCAACAGGCAAATTGTTGCAGTGTCTGCAGTTGAACGGACTCTGCGCCAGTCTGTTGTTGTGTGGAGCTGATCCAGAAGGCAAAGCTCTTGATTTACCAATCTACATTCTTATCCTCACCAAGAATGATAATGCAAAGAATGATAATGCAAATACCAGCAGCTGAAATGGGTTTCCTCCGCAAGGTGGCTGAGTTCTCCTTAAGAGATAGCGTGAGAAGCTCAGTCATCCAGGAGACTCTCAAAGCAGAGTCGCTGGTCTTCTGCATCAACAGGAGCCAAATGAGAGATGATGCTCATGCATCTACTTAGGATGCTTCCTGAACGCCTCCCTGGTGAGGTGTTCTGGGCATGTCAGGAGACCCTGGGGATGTCTCAGGATTCGCTAAAGGGATCATATCTCTCAGCTAGCTTGGGAATGCCTCAAGACCCCCAACCCATCCATGACCTTGCAAGTGTGGCAGGGGAGAGGGAAGTCTGGGTTTTTTTCCTGCTTAGGCTGCTGCTCCCACGATCCGACCCCAGATAAGCAGCAGAGAATGTATGGATAGATGGGCGGATGGCAACAAAACAAAAAAAAAATTTTCCCCAAGTCGTTAATTTTTGTTACTCAAACATTTAAAAAAAACCTTCCAATGAAAAACCAGTTCCATTTCCAGAGAAGTACGGGGGATTTTTTTTTAATGCAACCACAACTGAAATTGGTTTTGTGTTTGTTTGAACTTGTATTTTACACCCCACACTTAAGGAAATTACTTTCACTTCCCTCTGTGACAACCGCCATTATAGTTCTTAAATAAATTGATCTACCCTGGAAATTTTGGCACTGGGGCATTTTGAAACCTGATCATCAGTCTCTCCTTTAAACACAATAAAATCATTAGTGAGTCCTCTATTTTTTGTGTCTATAAAGTCATAGAGCAGTAACTTGTTAAACACTGCTGGGAGCACTGTCAAGTTGCAATTACTAACCCTCTTAAAATGCATGAACTTAGATACATGAACTAGAATATAGCATTTATCTCCCTGAAATTGCTAGATTAATCGATGCAGCAATAGTAGACAAATGCAGGTTCACCGTGATATGAATATTAATCTTCAAATCTAGACTCAGATCTCACCTGTTCAAAATCACCTACTCACTGTAACTAATTTTACTGCAAATTTATCCTTCTATGCGTGTATTCTTGTGTTGTTTTTTCTTACGTCCTACTGTTGTATTTTGAATGTTATTTTTTTATTCTTTACTGCCCTACTGTAAATGTTGTTACTTTAATGTCGTAAATTGTTCTTGGGGGTCTTTATTGTTAAGTAAGGGGTCTATGAAACAAATGACTGGCTATTTTGGCAAATAATGAATGGAGTGCCCACGTATATTAGATGGTGATAATTTGTGTTAATTTACAATTAACAAATACTGTTACAATAACAATGGTTACAATGATGTATTATTCATCTATTAGCTGCATTTTTACTTTAGACAACATTGTGTCATTTATGTTCTACTGCCTGCATAAATAAAATTCAGCTGAAGGACCAACATTTGACAAAAGTACAGTGAAAAACAGTACAAAGCTGTGAAGATACAAATATTCTTTAATCTGTTAATAGTTAAGAAAGTCAGACGCTCAAAGTTCATCTGACAGTCTAAAAACATGCATGTTAGGATGATTGATGTTTCTCAATGCTCCCTATGTGTGAGCATAAGCTGTTATCTGTCTGTCTGTGTTTGTCCTGTAATGGACTGTCAATCAGTCCAGACCTGTCTTTCACCTAGTAGCAGTTATTCTAGTAGCTACTAGTCAGTGTAAAACGATACAGAGGAAAATCTGCTTGCTTTATAAATAACGATAAATAATAATAATAATAATAATAATAATAATAATAATAATAATAATAATAATAATAATAAGAGAAAAGACTTATCGTACTGTTTCCTCCATGATGACTGTCTCTCAAGATCTGAGACGCGAGAAATGTCCCCACGGAAGTGAAGTCGCTGCGCCCAGCTGTGGCTGCGTCTTGCTCAGGCAGATGTCAGAGCTGTGACTGTGGGAAAAAAAAAAAACCCTGCATGGTGCAACTGAATGTTTACGTGTTGTTTCACGTGTTTACCCGTGTTCTCTGTTACGCATGCGCATCATCCATAGGCATGCCATTCCGTGAGGATACTGAACGACAGCAGACGCCCACCTTGACGCAATGTTGGAGTTTTACAGTTGACATGTTTTCCTGGATAGAGAACAGCCGCAGGGCATCCGCTTTTGTTTTAACTTTCTGTTTTCATATGAGATTTTATCAAAACAATGAATCCGCTGTATTTTAGGACAAATAAAACAGACATGTTTTTCATTTTTGCATATTAATGTAGAAATGAACTCTCTTCAGACTTCACCACACCGCCAACTTCAACTTGAGCCCAATTTAAAATATTTATTTTTAATCTTTGCCTGATATATGTCTCATTATTACCAGTTAACTGTCTGTTTATATTTTAAATGCTCCATTGGTTACATATTGTTGATCGGACCCCATTTAGACTTCAGAACTGCCTTAATTCTTTGTGGCAGATTGAGCAAGATGTTGGAAACTTTTCTCTGAGATTTGGCCTATGTTGACATGGTGGCTTCACACAGTATATTTCAGGTGCACAGTCGTGATTCCAGTGTTCCACCACATCCCAAAGGTGATGTTGTCAATTATTATTTATTTTACAGAAAATATTTATTTTAATCAATTATTATTCATTCCATTATTCAAACTGGCAGTTAAAGAGACAACATCTTAGAAACATGTTAAATGCTTATTAAATGTTTGGTACTTTTCAGCAGGACAGAAGTTTTTTAAACGTTTTATGTTGGAAAAAGAAGTAGAAAAATATGATGATTTTATAGCAGCTTTTGAACGTGAGTGCTTTTTTGTGATGAACGTTACCAGAGAGCACTAAATTCATCAACAGAGTATAAAAGACTACATAAAAAATGCACATGTCGTAAAATGTTACAGTAAGTTGACTTGTCAGTTAGAAGGTACAACAGAAAACATGACATGTGGGTTTGTTTGTGTGGCTTAACAAATAGTTAAGTGCACAGTAACCACATGTATTAAACCTTTTAGTGTAACTTTAATGTTGTACATTAACACCTTGAACCACATGGCCCTCAGTTTCACACACAGCACAGCAGCAGATGTCATCATGTTCATATGATAGCACTGAGGAGATGAGATGAGATGAGATGAGATGGGATTGGAATCGTGGCTTTCTGTATGGAGTTTGTATGCTCTTCGTGTGCATTCTGTGGGTTTCTCTGGGTACTCCGGCTTCCTTCCACCCACAAGACATGCATCTTAGGCTCATTGCTATGGTTAATTGATCACTTATCACTTGTAAGTTGTTTTGCATAAAAGTGTCTTCCTTTTTTTTTGTTTTTCTTTTTTTTGTCTTGTTCAGCACTTAAGCAAGCAGAATGATGTTCTGGATGCTGTGTTCTGCTGAGCAAATTTACTTCACCAAGGGGAGCTTTACAGATATAATGATCCCCTTGATTTTCTGGATTCTTGTTTTATTTTTCTATTTGTTTTGGATAATTGTTCGCATTAGAGTTTATGCTGCTGGACCAGACCGGAAAGGATAAAAGAGGGACAGAAAGAGAACAGAAAAGAAGAGAAAACAAGAGAAAGAGATAAATGCATATGTATACACAGATACATACCCACCTATATATACATATATACATACACACAGACATAGATGTACACCTACACGAGTCAACTCTATGATCTCTGTGGAGAACAAAACCCTTAACTGTCAGGAGCACCAGAAAATAGCAAAGTAAATCAGTAAGACAGAAAGAAAGCTACCTGCTAATAAAAAAGTGTCTTCCAAATGACTGCAGAATACATTTGATAAGATTAGATGGGATTAGATGAGACGTGACGTGACGTGACGTGACGTGACGTGACGTGACGTGACGTGACGTGACGTGACGTGACGTGACGTGACGTGATGAAATTAGATGAGGCGAGTGAAGTTCTTTCATTTACAACCAATCATCTGCTGCTTATTCAGATGACAGGATTTCAGTTAGAAAGGAAACTGTGATGAGGTGTGTTTTTTAATTATTATAATCTCTGTTGTGTGAAGGATTTTTAAATAGTTTCTTTTAATTTCGCAATGTAAAGCACTTTGTGTTTCTCTGAATGAAAATCACTTTCGAAATCGATTTTGATCAGATTTGATCTATTCTATTATACTGTATGTTATGCTATAAGTAGATTACAATGATCTTGTATCTGGCTAACGGGATCTGTCCTGCTTTCAGATTGAGATAGTGAGCAAGTTAGGAAATGGGAAGTGAAGGTTGCTTTGAAGGTAGCTGAGGAAAGAAGAGGAACAGAGCAGGAGAGTGTCTGCCAGATAAACCGGGACTTTGGCTTTGTACATAGGTTTGTACATAGGGCCCAGAATTTTGTGGGACGCCGCTGATGTTTAAATGCATTAAGTTGTTGTGATTGGTGGATTAGCTATATGTGTTAATATTCAGTTGAACATGTTTACCTAACAAAGCGACCTGTGGCTGTAAGTTGCTGATTCATCAGTAAGTCACAATAACAGCTACAAGTCAGAAGATAGTTTAAATTACATATATATGATTCATGTTTGGTCAAATGTTATCAACATGTCACTGTGACTCCTCATCTGAAGCATGCTGAGAAATACATTTTACCGGACAGCTTCATGCCAGATCAGTACTTCACCAGCTGATGTTAAGAAAAATTATAGAGAAAAACAGAAATTTCTCACTTAAAAACTACTAATATCAGAGGAAGAACATGATCATGTTTGAAAGACATGCTGTTTCACATATATAAGTTGTTCAAAACAATGAGAAAACACTACAAATCAATTGAACAATGAGATGCTTCATCTTTTGATTCTATCATACTATTCAGATTAAATCTCAATGACAGCAATTCTGTCTGGAACATAAAACCCTCCTGTTGTGACGTCCCGATGGACTGGTAACCAGAGGATGTGTAATAATGCTTTTTAACCACTTGAGGGTGGTAGAGACATATGCAATTGAGAAAACTAATAGTATTACGCTGTCCTCTTCTTTTCAATTTTTTTTTTTTTTTTTATTTTGGTCAGAGTCTGTATAATTCTATCTGTGTGAACAGCACAAACCACCACTCTCACTCTCTGAAGTAGCAGCATCCTCTCCCCCATCTATGAATATCTTATTCCAGCTTTTATGTACAACCTCCCATAACATCATGCCCTCCTCTACCCGATGTCACAGTAGAACTCTTCCACTGCCAAACTTTACTATGGTTTTGGCAGTGGAATAGCAAAGCTTTTTGGTGGTTGTGTGCCCTGAACGACTCACCAGAATAAGTATTTACACTTGTTGATATTATGTGATTAAATCCTTAATATTTTAACATGTTCATTTTCCTTTAATTAATTAACCCTAATTAATGTGTTAAAGTTCCAACCTTTGGTAACAGGAAATGGAAACCAATAAGAGGCTATGAGGAAAGCTGCCACAGCCAAATATCTGCAACAACTGAGGCTAGTACTGAGAAGTCAGCTCAAAGGCAAGAACAAGATCCAGGCCATTAACAGCTATGCACTGTCAGTGATCAGATACCTAACTGCACAGGTGTCAAACTCCAGTCTTCGAGGGCCGGTATGCAGGTTTTTGTTGTCTCCATCCTCCAACACACCTGACCAACATTCATAAATAGGTTGATGAGAAGCTGCTGGATCCATTTGATTTGAATCAGCTGTGTTAGTAGAGAGAAACAACAAAAACCTGCCGGATGCCGGCCCTTGAGGACTGGAGTTTGACACCCCTGCCTTACTGCAATAAAAAAACTGGCCAAAAGAGGAAGTTCATACCACAGATGTTAAAGACACACAATAGAGCTTTTGCCATTTTCCACGTCATGTACCCACCATCGACGGCTAATTTGGCATCAGTTTTGCATCCTATGTGACTTGTTAGCTCTTTCCAGCCAACAGACGATCTTACAATGACTCTTGCTTTGTCCATTTCGCTTTTTTAATCTTCCTGCATTTTTTTGCGAAATCAAAGACATTGCATGTCCAAAACTGCCACTTCTTTATTTTATCACAAAGCGAAACGTCAAGTTGCATACCGGATGTAAAAGTTCTATAGTGCAGTTTCTCAGCCTCGGGACGCTGCTGGGCAGCAGCGGCTGAAGAAATGCACATGATAGTTATCACTGTGTCAGGGAACAAGTCCAGGAACATGGCCATTGAGGCCCAGATCTACCACATTCGGCAGGACCCCAAATGCAGACTGTTAAATAAACCTTTAATACAATCATGCACCTCACAGCAGGATGACAGACACTGGCAGGCAAAGAATACATGAAATGCCACAAGCAAGAAGATGGCATAGCGTACAGAAACATCTGTGTGGAATGTGGACTGGAAATCCCAAAGTCTCAATAGGAAACACCTCCCAGGGTAGTGGTGAATGAGAGGGCTAAGATCCTGTTGAACTTCCAGATTCAGACCGACAAACTTAACCTCAAATGTAGTTTCCAGGCTAAGCACAAAGAGGGAGGCTGAGGACTAGTGATCATGGACAAGTGGCAGAGAAAAGCCAGAGTGGTGGATATATCCATCCCCAACGATGGAAATATCAGCGAAGAGGAACTTGAGAAACTGGGAAAATACCAGGACTTTAAGGAAGAACTGGAGAAGGCTTGAAAAGGGAAGGCAACAGTAGTACCTGTAGTCAGTAGAGCGGGTCGTGTCCCCCACACTGGAGAAGTGGCTACAACGAATAACTGGTAAAACATCAGACATCTCCATCCAGAAGAGTGCAGTCCTAGGAACAACTAAGATACTGCAGAGGACCCTTAAGCCCCAGGATGTGATAGAAGATCCGAGTATATGATGGACAGCCCTCCCAGTCTACCCAGATGAGATGTGTGTGTGTGTGTGTGTGTGTGTGTGTGTGTGTGTGTGTGTGTGTGTGTGTGTGTGTGTGTGTGTGTGTGTGAGAGAGAGACATATAAACAGCCTATATACAAATGCTGAACAAACAGTTGCAATACCTGAAGTGAGCCTAGATGGGAAATAATAGAGTAGAGTATTTGGCAATGGTAGTGATGAGTGGAAATACTTTAATTTCCCAAACAACATCAAAACCCAGTTTGAAGTATGTTAAGACCACAAACCTCCTTAAACGTCTGAGTCAATCATAACATTGATGCAGAGGAGATAAAGTTATGACGAGGCTCCTTAAAGACGAAGAAAGGTGGAGTCAGAAGTAACTCTGGGTACTTTGGCTTTTCAGTCTACTCCAAAGGGAGGAAACATTGAGCTGTTGGATATGTGCAACACTGACACTGGATTTCAGGAAGTGATTAACATCTGTCTGCTTCTAGTTTAAATTTTTGTCCTGATCTTTAAACAACAGAAGTTCCCTGCAGTCTTAAAACTGAGTATTTCTCTGTTTTGTTCAAATTACCACAAATAAATATGGTCATAAAATAAATATGCAATAAGAAAATGTTACAATAAATATCTGCATGCCTTCAGCTGTCTAAGTGCCTGAGATCCTCTGGCCTTGTTCGGTCATGTAAAATCACCTCCTGAGCGGATCATTACTTAGATCACGTGTCATTAAACTGTTCAGCACTTGGGGGATAAAACCAGCTACTGTAAACAGTTTCACTCTAGTAGATGTGTGCATTATGAAATAAATCACATTTTCTTTATATTTGTGTACTTAATGAAAAACCTTTCAAATCTAAAATTAAAGAAAAACTAAGGAAAGCGTGGATAACTTTACAATAAATATCTTTGATGAGACGGAGTGAAGTCATTTCATGTTTATTGGCATTTATTGGTGCACATTAAATACAGAAGGATTAAAAGTGCTATAAATAAAAACAATTTAAAAATTACAGCAGGGTGAAAGAAGCATTCAAAACAATCGAACAAAAAAGAAATAAAAGTTACAGTGCAAGGATTTTTTTTTTAAGGAAAGGCACCAAATAAGAGTTTTTAAGCTTGATTTAAAACAGCTGAGAGTTCGAGCACACCTGCAGTTTATGGGTGTATGTTCCACTTGTGAGGAGCATAAAAACTGAACGATGCCTCTCCATGTTTAGTTCTGACTCAGGAAACAGAAAGTAGAACTGACCTTGTTGACCTCAGACCTACATTAGTTCATAACAAACCAGATGGTTTTGAATGTATTTTTGGTCCCAAATCCTTCAGTGCTTTATGAACAGCAGAATTTTGATGTAAATTCTTTGACAAACAGGAAACCAGTGTAAAGATCTGAGCAACTAATGATCAGGAATGATTTTGTAATTTAAAAAGAAATGTTGCATTAAAGTAAACAAATCATCACCAAAGTTTGTCATGTCAGCTCCCATGTAATTCATTGAAAAGCATGTGTGCAAAATGTAAGACGTTCATACTGATATATCTCTAAGGGAGAGCTATGCAGTACTCGAGAAACATCAGTAAATGTCCTGAGTAAGGATATGTTGAAAAAGTGCAACTAATTTTTTTTCTCCTTTTCCCCCCAACAGCAGTGGGAGAAAGATTAGGAAAAGCTGCCTTTGTTCTTTGTCATCTTGATAAGCATCATCTCTGGTCTTATCTGGATGGGCTGGCAAAAACCTGGTGATAATAGTGACTCCAGCACAGCACCTAAAGGTAAACAATGTCATCAAGCACTTCTTGAGTCAAATTTAGATATAATGAACTTATCATTTTAACTATTCTTTGTTCCCTCTAGGTGTTGCAGGACCTGAGATAGCATCAAAGTAAGTGACTTTTTTTATATCTTTATATTGTGTTTTATTTCATGCTATTAGCTGTCTAAGGTAATCATGTAATCATGGCTTTCTGTTTGCCTGGGGAGATTTACCACAAGCTGACAGTGATTACTGAAGAAAATGTGTACTCAAGTCTGTCATAAAGGATAATCTTAGTCAAGGTAGAGATGTGCCCTCTTTTGTTTTTGTTTTTTTTTGTTTGGAAGCAGACAAAGGTTAGGTGTTTCTGTTTGTGCATGTTGAGCTCTGAGAGAACAAAATTTTTGCTCAAGTATATAAAAATATAGAAAAAAATCTACTTTCACATCTTATTCTTGTAAATGAGCAAATACCGACAGATGTGTTTTGCTGTGAAGGTTATAGGTGAAATGTTTTCATTATCTTCTTTAGTCAGTAAGTAACTGTTTCTCTGCTGTCTTCCAGCTGATTTGTAAGAAAAATAGTAAAAAAAAAAAAAAGTCATTATTCAACAACCACAGTAAAGAAAATAACACAATAAGAACACAATAAAAGAGAATTGTCACCACTCCAGTATCAGAAAACAAAGCTGCTCCACAAAATGCATCTCCTTTTACAACAACAAAGGAGCTCAAAGTACATATAAAAGAAAGTCATGTGGCATGCAGACGTATAATAACTGTTTTTCTCTGTTGCAGTGAATCATTTGAGTTTTTGGGCATGAGATGTTGAAATGTGACAGTGGATGTTAAAAGGGAAATGGCTCCAACATTTCAACTTCTCCTTATGGTTTCACAATACAGGATATAACTGTGGTAAAATATACTTTCTTCTGGTTTGGTAGATTAGTCTAAATTAAGCCATTTCTCTCCTTTTTAATAAATTATTTTGGTCACCTTAGCACTCATATCATTGCATCTTCATTTCTGTAACTTCTTTGATGTTTCTCAGTCTGCTGTGTCTCATCTGTAGATGGTAAAAGATGCTGCAGCTGGACTCATAACAAAGCAAAAAGGCTTTATAAGGCTTTAAGCATAATCTTTATTTTTATTTCTTCTACACACTGACAGTCCAACTGTATTACACCATTCAAATTTCCCACTTAACAATTAAAAAAATAAAAATAAAAGTAAATACTTCCACAAAGTATCATCACCATCCTTTCTTACACTGGTGTTCTTCAAGCTTATATTTATTTAATATCTGCATTTTGTACCTTTTCTTAAGTTGGTATGTTTTCTTTCCTTTAACTAAAGCTGTTTTGCTCAACATTTTTGGTCAGCTTCAGTTCTTAAAGGTCCTGTATAAATGTGATTTGTTTTGGCAAAACTATGACAACTGATCATGAGCTCTTCGTGACTTAATCTCTTGATCTGATATCATGTTTGTAAAATTAGTTTGTGTGTTGTAGTGGCTAAAGTACAAGGCTAGACCGTAATTTCAGTCATGCTTGACTGAATATATTTTGTGCTGAACACCAGTGCTGGGACATAAATAACATTTTCCAAACAAACATTTGCTTGCAAAAATTCTCACTCACATGAAGAGCAAAAATGTTGCACAACGCAGATTACAGCTCTATAACTTCCATGTCAAGGTGTTGTGGAAGATCACATTAAGGTGGCTTTAAAAATGTCTTTAGGAGATAACACCAGAGCCTACTTTCATGTTCCAGATGAGCTCTGCTGTAAAACTTTTGAGGCTGTTTATTTTAGAAAGTTTCTGTTTTTTCTTTGAATCTTATGTAGAGGGGATAGGGCCAAGTGTAATAAAACATGTTTCTTTAAATTGTAGAAGCTTTAATGTAAAAAAAAAAAAATCATTAAACTTCCTATTTCTAATTAGCTGGAAGTTGATGAGAGATACCGGAAAGAAGGGTAGAAAGCAGATAAAGACTTTCTGTGTATATACGTCTCACTTCTTGAGCTCCCCAGCAGAAATTCCCAGTTATCTTTTAATGCACTGTGTGCAAACAAATGAAAAACATAATCTAATGCAGAAAAGCATTGGATTATATGGGAGACAAACTCATATCTTCCGACGACGTCTTGCAGCCTCTAATAAAATAGAACCATTCCACGCCAACCCTGATGCTTTCATGAGATGCTTTATATCTATATATGTATATTCTTATATATACTACCCACTTACATTTTGTGACCATTTAAAAAGCTTATGAGAGACTAAATGGGAAGCTGCCAACCTTAAACACATACTCTTTTTTTTTTTTTTTCCTTTTAGGCCTTTCCTGGCAGAGGTTGCCATGATGAATCGTCTCCTTCCAACTACTCCCTCCTTCAATATCTTCTGCTTTCATTACACCAACAAATTCAATGTCCTCCTACTCTACATCCATAAACGTCTTCCTGTCTTCCTCACCTCCTGCTTAATTGCTCCAACCACAACATACAATTACTGTACATCTTAAAACCATCTTTATCTAAAGGCCTCCCTGGCTTTATCTTCAAAACATCTAATTCTTGTTCTTCCTCTACTGTATTTAGTCTTGATTCTATCCATCCTTGTCACTCCAAAAGAGAAACTTAGCATTTTAATCTCTGCTACCTCCAACTCTGTACTGCTCATCAACAAAGCAGCACATAATCTTGAAAGGTGGCTTGACACAGCACAAAAGTAAAATTTTCGCTTTTGAAATATACGCATATATTGCATAACATTTACTTATTCCTGGTTGGACTGTTGGTGAAAGCTCTGCAGTTTCTGGCCCTGAAATCTGCTTTTTATAGAAACACATGTGGCCACTGTAGAGGAGCATCCGTCCCCCTTAGTGAACTTTTTAATGTGAGCCACAATGAATTTCCTAAACTTCCTTGTGGAAAAGTAATAAACCACAGGATCCAAAATGCAATTGAGACCCATAAGAACCAAGGTGATCTGATGTGCATCATTAAATGCTTGCCTAATGTCTTGGCTCCAGCCCACATGGCCCAAGCCATTTCTGATTTCCAGCACTGACAGCGTCCAGGGGCCTTGAACAATATGATGTGGCAGGAAACACAGAACAAATACTCCCACCACTGCAAAGAGCATCTGCAGAGCCCTTCGTTTCACTCCTCTGGACCTTCTACATGAGGACGACGTGGTTCTGGACTTTTTGGACGTGATTGTCTCTGTTCGTAGTTGTGACTGAGGAGCTTTTTGAATAAGTAAAGCTCGAGCAATAAGCAAGTTGCAGACCAACACAAACAAAAACACAACAAAAAAAAATCCAATTATAAAGAAATGAAGGAAGGCCACTTTCCTCTTGTCATCATCGTCTTCACCCTGGTAGCCCTCAAAACATCGAGTTAGGTTGTTTGAGTCAGTGTGGGTTGCATTTGTTGTCCAGTGTGGAATGTTTGCAGACACCGTGGAGAACCAGATAGCAATGCACACGATGATCCCACGACACTTGTGATCTGAGGAGGCTGCATCCAGTGGCTTTGTGACTGCCCAGTATCGATTAAGGCTGATGGCTCCAAGGAAGAGGACAGATGTATAGGTGTTGATGAAAAACAAGGAGCCAGTCAGCTGGCACATGAACTCTCCATAGACCCAGTTTCCCCGACGACTGTAATAACCAATCCAAAATGGGAGGGCACAGACAAAAAGGAGGTCAGCGATGGTCAGGTTAGTCATGTAAATGCGGATTTCTCCCATAGCATTTGTTTGACGGAGGCACCGCAGGGCAAATAGTATGTAGATGTTTGCAAAAAAGCCCAGAATGAAAATGATACTATAGGCAACTGGGAATAACACATAACGAAACTCTGAGTCAAGGAAGGTTGAGTTGCTGGGTCTTAGGTCAACAGCAACAGTTGATCCAGCAACAGTTGATGCAGAAGTTTCCTGCATTTTTGCCTGTGGGAGACAAAATTCATGATCAGTATGACACTCAAACACACCAACACACTTGAGGTTTTTTGTGTTATGCAGACATTTTAAAAAGTCCTCCCGCTGGAAAATAAACTCCATATCCAGAGAAGTTGGGGATATTTTGTATAAATCCAAACACAATTAAAACTTGTATTTTAAACCACACTAAAAAAAAAGTACTTTTATTTTCTTCACTCACCACATTAATTATATTTTAAAAGTATCAATGAATCTCTCACGGTAACAAACCCTGGAAATGAAAAGTGGGGCATTTTCAAACCTGATCATCACAGTCACTCCTTAAAACACAATGAAATCCTTGGTGATGCTTTTATGCTTCTATGAAGCCTTACAGCTGTAACCTGTGAAATACTGCTGGGAGCACTGTCATGCTGCAGTAAAAATAACCATGTTAAAATATATGAACTAGCACATATCTCTCTTAAATTACAAGATTCACCAGTGCAGCGATGGTAGATATAAGCAGGTTGTCATGCTATGAATACTAATCTTCCAATCCCCCCCCCCCCCCCCCCCCCTCTGCTGGAATAACCAGCATAGATAATGGGCTGGATGGGAAAAAAAGTTAGAAAGTTGATTAAAAAAATAAATAAACACAGGTGATTAAATGCATTCAGTTGTACTTCTAATTTGGCTTTGTTGAACAGAAAAAAGTAAAGACTAGTAGAAATAAATATCTTCACTTTTGTTCTATTGATCTATGATGAGATCATGCACAAACACTTTAGCAGAGCTGAAGCACAGCTTCCTCGTTGCATAACAGTTTGAGGTTATTGTTAGCTGTGACGGACTGCGTAGAATAAAAATAGGTTTTTTAGAACGTTCCAAAGTTCTTTGCAATCTTGAGAAAAAGAAACATTTTGCAAATTGCTGATAGTTCATTGAAGAGGGTTGACACAAAATGATGAGCCATACTGCCTGTAAAGATAAAGCTGTTTATGAATGTTCCTTTAATACCCCAACACTGACACCTTCACCTGTTATCAATTAATCTGCTGATACCTATGCAGAACACCTACACCTGTACATTACATAGACTTTCTTTATGACATTCACCATTGTTTTAAGAGTGGCTTTGAATTTGAGGTTTGTTTATATTTTCTAAATGCAGTAAAGACGGTAGACAAATTTTGTTTTTGTCTCTTGAGTAAAAATTTAAACAAGTTAACAATTCTCTAGAAAATATGGTTGTTTCTTGAATTATACCACACAGCACTCACACCTATCGTTTGTATTTTTAGGTACAAAAACATTTTCTACACAGTGACAGATTACCTAGCAAATAGATTAGAAAGTGACTTTGAGACAAAAAAAAAAGTTGTTTTACAGTTTACTGTAAGCTAATAAGGATTCCTAAAAAAAAAAAAAAAAAAAAAAAAAATCAAAAGTGACCTATTCTACAGTGTTTAAGGGGCTCTTTCAGAGGCTAATCATCTAATATTGTTTTGTATGATGCCATCAGTTTGTTTCAATATAGGTTGAACTTGTTTAGTGAAACTTAAGTTAAATATCTCTCTCGCATAGTCTAATGTAGCACAGGCAGGGGGGAATATTCAAGTCAAGCATAAATTTGTAAAATGTCAATTATAATCGATCATCTGCACATATAATCCATAAAATTGTGCAATTTATAAGCGCATTTATATTCATCATAAGCGTGAACTAAAGTTTTCTGTTATTCACTAATTGATAACGTTACTGTCTAACGTTGTAAGACGATACAGAGGCAAACCTGCTTGCTTATAAATAATAATAATATTAATAGAAAAGACTTATCGTACTGTTTCCTCCATGATGACTGTCTCCCAAGATCTGAGACGCGAGAAATGTCCCCACGGAAGTGAAGTCGCTGCGCCCAGCTGTGGCTGCGTCTTGCTCAGGCAGATGTCAAAGCTGTGACTGTGGGGGAAAAAAAACCCCTGCATGGTGCAACTGAATGTTTACGTGTTGTTTCACGCGTTTACGAGTGTTCCCCGTTACGCATGCGCATCATCCATAGGTAGACCATTCCGTGAGGATACTGAACGACAGCAGACGCCCACCTTGACGCAATGTTGGAGTTTTACAGTTGACGTGTTTTCCTGGATAGTGAACAGCCGCAGGGCATCCGCTTTTGTTTTAACTTTCTGTGTTCATATGAGATTTTATCAAAACAATGAATCCGCTGTATTTTAGGACAAAAAACAGACATGTTTTTTCATTTTTGCATATTAATGTAGGAATGAACTCTCTTCAGACTTCAGCACACACCACACCGCCAACTTCAACTTGAGCCCAATTTAAAACTTTTTTTTTTTTTAATCTTTGCGTCATATGTCTCATTATTACCAGTTAATGTTTTAAACACTCCATTGGTTACAACTTGTTGGTTGGACCCCATTTAGACTTCAGAACTGCTTTAATTTTTTTGTGGCAGATTCAACAAGATGTTGGAAACTTTTCTCTGAGATTTGGCCTATGTTGACATGATGGCATCACACGTATTTATGTTTTAGGTATCAGTGTTCCACCACATCCCAAAAGGTGATGTTGAAATGAGCTTTCACACATTTTCTACAAATCCAGCTCAAAGTGCTTAAAATAATAAACAAAAATTATGAATAGATATCAAATCATCACACACCCAAAAAAAATTGTAAATTGTGTATGAAAGCTAAAAACAAATGAAAGAGAAAGAAAATGAAAAGAAAGTAATATCGCCTTAATTCCAAGGAAGTACAAGGTAATCAGCCTTGTTGTATGAATTATTCTGTTTCCGTGTAGTAGTCCCGAGGAAGTTCACAATGTTTAATTGATGTTCAGAATACATATACAGACTCCCCATTTCCCCGTTGGTAACAACAGAGATTAGGCGAAAAAACTTCCTGATTTAAGAGTATCCAGTTTATGTGGAAAAAAATCTGTCAATGACAAGGAGTCTGGCTAACGTGAAAAAGATTAGAAAGCTTATTGAACAGAAAACAAGAAAGAACAGAGTAATACAAATTACAATTTGGAGAGACAGTTCAGAAAATGCTCTAACTGAGTTCCAGACTAAACCATCCTTTTACCCTCACATAAGGTTGTCAATTGCCTGCCCTAAACCTATGTTATTCTAAACAAGAATGGTCTGATTTGGTTAATCAGATCACAAAGTGCAGACATCTAAAGGCCCTAGCATTATGTATGTCTGTAAAGACAATGAGCAGACACTGTGTAACGAGGATTAAGTTCTTAGGTTCAGCATGACCTCTTCAGACCTACAATCATAATCAGAAATTAATATATGATAAGGATTATAAAATATATGAAAATCTAAGTTAGAACATAAAATTTCCACAACACAGGAATGCAGCTGCAGACTCAGGGGTGTCAAAAATATGAATTTGGAAACACTGAAGGTGGGCTGGGTAGGCAAACCCACAGTGTTTATTAATACGAGCCAGCAGTGCTCGACCAATGGTGTCAAACTCTCTGCACCTCGCAGGACCTCCACAGAGCGGTCAGGATAGAAATGTAGCTAGGAGCCACCATGATGGATGTTGCTTTTCTTTAATGCTGCTCTGAACACAGCCTCACTTTTGGGAAAACCGTAGAAACTGGACCAAGACACTTCTAGGGGGCTTGTCCAAGCCATGGCTTGGTGGACACATTCAATCTCCAGTGGGGGATAATCAGCAGGCAGGCTAACTAAAGTCCCTCATGGTGTCAGGAGAAAGTCCGCATGAGGGAGTTTGCCCTCCGTTTTGTCCGGAAGGTTGATCATTTTCAGATTTTTTTTGTCCACCAAGGTGACAGAAAATTTTATTTTACTCAGTGCACTCACTAATAACTTACTAATTCATACATGTCATCTACCCACGAGGCCACTGACTTTATTTCAGCCAAGATCTGCTTTATAGTAACCTGGCTATGTAGCGTTGACTTTGAGGTGCCAAACGTCATTAAATACATGAGGATACAAGAGGCCACTTGTTGTGAGGCCTTCTTGTTGTGTTGCAGTCTAGGCATCTGTTATGTACAATTCAACATGTTATTGAGTTTACATGGAGGTGGTTATGGATTTATTTGAATCCTGGAGTAGAGAGAAGTCTCAAGTCCATCTTGGTTCAGATCTCATGACTCGCTCATAAAAACATTTAAAACAGTCAAAGAACTTAAAATCAACATGCATCAACATTTCAAAGCTGACAAGAGAGAAAAATGGGCAAACTCTTGTGATCTTTTTCAGATAATAAAAATCCTGTTTCTTTCATTTCTAATATGTGGAATGAAATCCAGGTCAAAGTCAAATGGAACGCCCAGATTTCTCACACACTGAGACGGTTTAAGAGGTCTTATTTTTGGTAAAATAATCTCTCTTTTGTCTTCAGGATCAAAAACTCCTGATTTATCCTTGTTAACTGGTTCTAAGTCATCAGGAGACGCAGCGAAGTAAAGCTGTGAATCATCAGAATTGCTGTGAAAACCAAAGCTGTGCCTCCTGAAGACATCTACAAGTGGCAACATATACAGATTACAGAATATTGTGCCTAAATTTTGTCCTTGGGGAACCCCACATTTTATTTTATAGGTTCTTGAGGAGCCTGTATCCATACTGACAAAAAAATGGCAGTGAATGAGATTAGAGTAAAACCATTTTAAAACGGTATCTGACAGGCCCACCAGACTCCTGTCTTTCTAATAAAATCTGGTGATCTACAGTAGCAAAGACAGCACTTACATCCAGCACAAGGACGGAAAGTTTCTGAGCATTCAAAGTACATCTAAGATCATTAACAATTTCTTTAAAAAGGCTGTCTCAGTACAGTGACTTGTCCTAAATCTGGATTATCATTTTTCTTAAATACAGTTTATTCAGAAACTCATTTAAATGAGTAAAAAAGAATTAAAAAAAATGTTACAGTCAGTTTGCTGTCAGATAGTAAGTACAACAGACCTGTGTGTTTGTTTGTGTAGCGTGTGTAGCTATTGGTTTATTGCACAGCAATTCTATGTATTGAACCTTACAGTACAACATTTAGCAAATCTTAACATCCAGAACCCTATGGCTCTCAGTTTCACACACAGCACACCAGCAAGTGGTCTTAGTGTATAACTTTGTGTTGCTCTATGCATGAAAAGTGCTTAAAAAAATGAAATTTTATCTGATTTGATTTGATCTTGTAGGTTTTATTCCATCGTATTTTTATGTAATAAACAAATATGTATTTGCCCATGGGGACAATAATCTTGTATTTAGCTTCTAAGGGGCCTGTCCTTCTTGTTGCTGAGAGAAACAGAGTGAGAAAGAGAGACAATGCAACTGAGGAAATTGTGAGTGAAGGTTGTCTAAGTTTGGTCCTCAAGATCTACCATCCTGCAATTTTTAGATGCAACCCTTGTAATACACCTGAATCAGTTAATGGCTAGTTACCAGGCCATTACAGAGCTGGATGACATGCAGAAGACGAGTTCAGCTATTTTATCCAGGTGTGTTTCAGAGGAGATTCATGTAAAAGTTGGAGGACTGAACTTGTGCACCCCTGCAGTAAAGTATCTGCCAGATGAACCAGAGAAGCAATTTTACCATTTAGAGGTTAAACCAGTCATCAATAATTTTCTTAACCACTTAGTCTAATTCAGGGGTTGCAGAAGAAGCTATGGTAAAAAAAAAAAAAAAAAAAAAAAACAAGCTTCAAATACAGCTTTTCTTTGTGGGGTCTTGGTTTCCCTTCTTTTATTGATGTGGAATTTTAACTATGGCTAAACAAAAAATACACCAACTTAGACTTGTGACCATGCCAATTATTTGCTAATATGTGAAAGCACGGATATAGTAGTATAAAATATGGGTAGTAATTAGGTGGTACAATACAGCAGTGGCACCTAAATGGACAAATAAGAAAAATAATCACCACTTCTGTTTTCTGTTTTCCACTTCTTCCACTGATTTAATTGCAAATTTGAATCAGCTGGTAAAAGCTAATTGCTTATTGCTACTTTTGCAAAAACATTTATGCAAGTTTCTCTTTATATACAGTCTATGGTTTCAACACATTAAGAGTAATCGTCGCATCACTGGATATTGGGTAACACACTTCAGTTGTCTTCAATGCAAATGACAGAGATGAGACAGAGCTTCTATATGAAATGTAAATTAGAGACGGCAATATTATCTGCATCTCCAGC
Source organism: Telmatherina bonti (assembly GCF_933228915.1). NCBI lineage: Eukaryota > Metazoa > Chordata > Actinopteri > Atheriniformes > Telmatherinidae > Telmatherina > Telmatherina bonti. The sequence continues at coordinate 20,490,539 of NC_136631.1, read as the reverse complement.
AGTCGGCTGTCTTCTTTTCACTCAGGACATAACACAATAATCTCACATCTGCTTCAATTAATGAGAGGCCTGTCTGCTGTGCTATATTCATATGCTGCATTTAATCTTATTAAATAAGTTTTTCAAAAAAAAGTTTATTATGATACTGCATTTGTTAACAAGAATTGCTGGTTTCATCTGTATTCAATGTATTGATTTGCTCTCACTCATTTCTCTCTCTATCTTGCTATCTTTGGCTGCTCAGGCATGAGCGATATTTCTCCTGAAACGGGCCCTAATGTAGAGTAAAAAAAAAAAAAAAACTCAGTGAAAATTAAGAAGTTGGAATGATTAGGAGAAAAGTAGGATGGATATCTAAATTTGGGAACTAATTCTGAAGGTAACTTGTATCAGAGTAATTATGTTGGAGTTAATATTGACTTGTTCACATCAAAGCTGGATCAGCCAGTCGTGTGTTTTTCCACTTGAGTATAACTCAAAATCCAAACCTCCATGGGTTGATATATTTGATTTACATTGATAAGCTTTGTGTGATTTTGTTGTCAGCACATTTAACTATGGAAAGAACAAAGTATTTCATAATAATAATTCATTCATTCAGATCTACAATGTGTTACTTTAGTGTTCCCTTTATCTTTTTTGAGCAGTGTACATCATTAGTGAGTCTGTAGTACAGTCTGTGTCTATGAAGTCATACAGCTGTCACTTGTCAAATAGTGCTGGCACTGTCATGCTGCAATGACAATTACTGACCTTTTTGAAATAGATAAACTATAAAATAGCTTTTATCCCTTCAAAAATTAAATAGCATTCTTCTCTGCAGCAATGGTAGACATGTGGAGGTCCACCATGACAAATAGTCATAAATCCAAATTCAAAATTCACCTGTTCAAAATTTCCTACTCAGTGTAAACACAATGCTGCAGATTTATCTGTTATGATAAAAAATTATTATTGTTATTTAATAAGGGTGTCTATAAAAAATTTGATCAGCCATTTTGGCAGATGATGAATGGAATGTGATAACTAATTTACGATTACAATTACTGTTAAAATTATACTAAATAATTCCTGTAAGCTTTTATGTATACACTGGCTGCATGTAAATGGTGTCATTTATGTTTTACTGCCTGCCTAAACAAAGTACAGCTGAATGAGCAAGATTTGAAGAAAGTGATGTCAATAAAAATCATTAAAAACCACTAAAGATACAGGCAAAGGTGTTAATAGTGAAAACTGCAGAAGTTTGGCACTCTACCTTTCTCTGACAGTCTAAAAACATGCATGTTAGGGTGACTGATGATCAGAATCCTCTCCAGGTGTGAGCATGAGTAGTTATCTGTCTCTGCATTGTTACTGTTCTGAACTGTCAACCTGTCCAGACCTGCCTCTCACCTAGTAAGAGCTAAAATAGGCTCCATTTCCCACTCATGACCCTGCAGTGGAATAACTGGTACAGACAATGGATGATTAAAAAAATGTAAAAAGGTCAATCAAAAGTATATAAAGAAATGCAAATGATTAAATGCATTCGGTTACACTTCTAACTTAGCTTTCTGGACAGAAAAACCATGCAAAGCCTTGTGGAAAGTAACATCTTTACTACCGTTCTAAAAATCTATGATGAGATTATGAACAGACTCCTCAGTAGAGCTGAAGCTCAGCTTCGTCATTGCATATCAGTTATAGAGGTTATTGTTTGCTGTGGTGGACTGCATTGAATGAAAATTGTTTTCCCTGGCATTTCTAAGTCCTTTGCAATCTTGCAAGAGTGACACCTTTTTGTAAATTACTGATGATTCTTAGAGGAATTTTGGCACAAAATAATGAACCAGAACGTACTGTAAAGATAACGACTTTGGTGAATGCTCCTTTAATACCCAACACTGTCACCTTCTCCTAATATTAATTAATCTGCAGATAGCTATTTAGAACACCTATAGTATATCTGTTGAACACATCGACTTTTTCCTTTACAGCATTTGTAACTTTTTTTTAATATGCTACAGGTTGCCCATCTGATTGTTATAATTAGAAAGTGACAATGAAAAAAACAAAAGATGTGGTCTCTATCAATGTTTGATAATCAATCTAATATTGTTTATGTTGTATGATGGCATCAGTATACATCAATATATATAATCTGAATTTCTAATCCATGTATAATTGTTTGAGCTATTTATAAGATCATTCATATTCAACAGGAGAACTAACAAAAGCTTAGTCATTCAATGTTATCGTAGACGATGGTTGTCTAAGACAGAAAAAAGTCCCAAAGAAGGTGTAGTCGCTGTGATCCAGTTATGGCTGCGTCTTGCTCAGGCAGATGTCAGAGCTGTGACTGTGGAGGTGTCAGCGCTCCAACTAAAAGCTCTGCATAGTGCAACTGAATCTTCACGAGTGTATTCACGTGTTTGGACGTGTCGATGGGAATGACAGCAGACACCCACTTTCACGCAAAGTTGGAGTTTCCCGGTCGGCTTTATTTTCCTGTAAATGAGATATGGATTTATGAGAATATGATATAAATCACCCTTTTTTTTTACCTCAATGCTTTCTGAGATATCATCAGTCCAACAAATCTGCTGTAAGGACAGAGATAAAAAACTGACATGGTCTGAGCAGGTCGTCAATTGTTCAATTGATTTATGGGGAGCTTGGGGAATGGAGGGGGTAGTATGATGATTTCATGGCAGGGTTTTGTCCATGTACATTTCTGTCAATAGAGTCCCCAGAAGGTGTTTCTTATACTACCTGAATACCAAATGATATTAAATCAGTTCTGTTTCTACTTTTTGACATAAACAAGTGAGTTATCATCACCAAAGACCCATCCTTCTAATATTTATTACAATAATGCAGTTCTATGTTTTTTTATATATTATTGTTTGTTTGTTTATTGAAGGAAGCAGTAATTTAAATATTCAAACTGGTATTTAAAGTGTTAAAATCCTTGAAAATGCTTGGTATTTTGGAGGACAAAAGTTATTTCTTTAGAAAATAAAGTCGACTTTATTTCCATATACAATTGTCATGTGGATTTATAAAACATTATACGGATCAACTTCAGGGCTTGAGCTTTTGTTTTACCCTTTTGGTTTCTATGAGATGTCATCAGTCCAAAAAACAGTCATGGTCTGAGCAGGTCTTTTGTTTAAGTGTCATGGAGGGAGGAGGGATGGTGTGTGTGTGTGTGCGTGTGTGTGTGTGTGTGTGTGTGTGTGTGTGTGTGTGTGTGTGTGTGTGTGTGTGTGTGTGTGTGTGTGTGTTGAGAGGGTTCAGAAAAAGTACTAATGTATGATGATTTCATGCCAGGTTTTTGTCCATGTACATTTTTGTCATTAGAGTCCCCAAAAAGAGTTTCTCATATTACCTAATAAAACCAATTTAAAAAATAATTTTGTTTTTTGTTTATTTGTTTGTTTTTTTTGTTTTGTTTTGTTGTTTTTTTCTGGGGGTAGGGGAAAATGTAGGCGGCAGTAGTTCATATTCACATTGGCATTTAAAGATTTTTAAGTGGTTTATGAAAAACAATGGAAAGACAGAAGAGAAAATGTGACCTGTGTGTGTAACTTAAGTAATGGTTTATTGCATAACTACCATGTGTACTGAACCTTTCAGTACAACTTCAGTTCTGTAACATATTAGTTTAAGCAACACTTAACACCATCAACCACTTGGCCCTCAGTTCCACACACAGCAGCTCTTACCATGTTTTTATGATAACACTGAGGACATGAGATGAGATGAGATGAGATGAGATGAGATGAGCTGACATGACATGACATGACACGACATGACATGACATGACATGACATGACATGACATGACATGACATGACATGACATGACATGTTATTCCATCATATGTTACAGTATAAACAGATTAAGATAATCTTGTTTCTGTCTTTTACGGAGTCTGTCCTCCAGACCCTCTTTTTCTGCTAGAAAAAGAGAGATAGAATTGAGGGAAGGGGAAGTGAAGGTTGCTTTGAAGGTAGTGAAATGTGTAAAGAAAAGGAACAGAAAGACGATGACAGGCTAAGCAAAGCAAGTGAATGTTTGCCAGATGAACCAAAATTATGATTAGAGAAGCCATTTTGCCATTTTGTCCCTATAACAGGGGTGTCCAAAGTCTGTCCTCAAGTGCTGCTTAAATGGCTCTAACAGTCTATGAATTTCAGCACAATGAGCAGAAATACATTGAAAGTTGCAGGGTTGTGGCCCCTTGAGGACAAGAGCGGGACAGCCCCATCTTATACTAAGGGAATGGTATGTTTAAGAACTCAGGTAAGATAAAGTTAGGGACCCACTAAGATGGTTTGTTTATAGGTCCCAGATTTTTTTGTGAAGCCCCTGATGTTTACAGGCCTAAATGCATTAAGCTGTTGTGATTGGCTGATTAGCTACATATGTTAACATTCAGGTTTTCCTAATAAAATGACCTGTGACTGGAAGTTTCATCTCATCAGTTGAAATGACACATGTATGATTTATGTTTTGTCTGCTTTGTTCTCTTTTCTCATGTCACTTGTCAGTTTTTCTGATTTTTTTTTTTGCATTTTACAGCCATACTTTTTCTTTATATTGAAAGAAGCAAAGACTGCTGGTCACTTATAAAACAAAGGAACTATATTTATCTTTTTGAGAAATCTTACTGTTTCTGTTTGAATCACAAGTGGAATGTCTCCCAATCCTGTATCAGTGAGCTGCACCAAGTGTAGCAACTTTCTTTGAGGATAACAGAGCTTGAGACGAGGATTGAAACACTGCAAGGAATTTGTGTGAATGAGGAATTTATTGACTCATTTTCAGCACCTGTCCAAGCTGTTGAGCCTTCAAATGAACAAACTCAAATTTTTGTACGTGGGATCACATCAAATGTGGAGCCTCCCGCTACAGATCTGGCCTATACACTTCCATGGATCTGTCAAAATGATATAAGAACAGCTGAGGATGATCCTAAACCGGATGGTCAAACTGATCTTTCCTACTGGAACCATGTTGGTGCCAGACCAAAGTCATCAACCCCAGCCAAAACCTGGTCTGATGTTATCCTTTGCAAAGGCAAATCCAGCAGAAAATTTAAAGCTCCAGCACTCATTCTACCACATGAAATCTCACTGCACAATAAATATGATCTGTTGACTCCAAATAAAATGGATGATAAAAAAGAAAGTGAGAAATTGCCCCAAAACTTAGCCAAGGGCAAACCATGATATGAGGAGAGGTCAAAAGTCCACAACCAGGACAACTAGAGACACCATCACCAACCCCACCAAAAAAGAAATAGATACTATTCTGACTGTAGACTCCATAATGCTGCATGTGAGAATGGCAAAGACAGAAAATATAACTTTTTCTGATACATCAGTCAAGGAACTGTCAGAGATCTTACTGACCATTCTGTCTTCGCATCCAGATGGCATAACGATCATTGTCCACATGTGGTCTTTTGATATTCTGTAGAGGAAACTGGCTCTGAGATCCTAAAGAAAGACTTTTCTCTGCTGTTGGAGGAAATATGTCACTGTGGAGCACACCATGTTTTCATTTCAGGCCCCATTCCTACTGCAGGGGAAGGAATGAAAGTTTTCAGCAGACTTCTGGGTCTAAACACATGGCTATCAAATGCATGTATGGCCTATAGGATAAAGTTCATCAATGACTTTACTTGGTGCTCATCTGCGTCATGCTGTTGGGACGGCAAACCCAAACATGAGCAAAGAGATAAGAGCAAAGGACATAGAAGAGAGGCAAACAACACCCAGCTTTCCCCCCTCATCAGATCCACTTCTCCACATCACCCAAGGTCTCCAGAAGATGTATCTGTCCCAGTCCGGATCCCAACGGCCCCCATCTGTTGAGAAACACAGGGTTCCCCCTTCTCCTTCCCGTCCTCCTCTTAAATCATCTGTCCTGGCAGAGTAGTGCACAGGACGATATGCAAGATGTTCACAAAGCAGTAGCAGAGTTCAAAACAAAGATAGTGTTTTGAACTCTGCTAAAACTTACAAATCCTCCTAAACAGTTCAGCCAAGACCTCCTCTCCACTGAGAAATGCAATGAATTTGCTCAATTTTTTAGAAAAAAAAATTAAAACAATTCGACAAAATATTAATGTTGCATATTCAAACAAGAATGCTAGTCTGTGTCAAAAACTTAGAAATAACTCTGATGTTATGTCAGAATTTAATATGATTGATTTAAAAAATTCAACAAGAAACAGTTTCGCATCTGAAATCAACAAGATGCTCTTTGGACATGATACAATCTGACTTATTAAAAGTAGTTTTTACCTCTGTAGAAAGTGATCTCTTGCTTATTGTCAATCCAATATTGTATATCCAAGATAATTGAGAAAGTTGTGTTCTATCAGCTTAATGACTTCTTAAATGAAAGTGGAAATCTTGATAAATTCCAGTCAGGCTTTCGACCTCATCACAGCACTGAAATGGCTCTGGTCAAAGTTTTAAATGATAGGTTGAATATGGATTCTGGTCAAGTGTCAATTCTTGTTCTGCTGGATCTCAGTGTTGAAATTTGATACTGTAGATCACAGAAGTCTGTTGGACAGGCTGGAAAACTGGGTTGGATTTTCTGTAGTGGTCCTTAACTGCTTCAGGTCTTATTTAGAAGGCCGGAGTTATTTTGTTACAATTGACAGCTATGATTCTAAATGCGTGACCATGACTTATGGAGTACCTCAGGGGTCAGTCCTTGGACCTCTTCTGTTCAACTTGTATGTGCTCCCTTTGGGTCAAATAATACAGAACTTTAACATCAATTATCATAGCTATACAGATACGCAGACATGCAGATTTATGTGTCTTTGTCACCAGATGATCACAGTCCAATAGACTTACTGTGCCAGTGTTTGGAGCAAGTGAACACCTGGATGAGAGAGAATTTTCCTCAATTAAATCAAGACAAAACTGAGATTATTCTGTTTGGTAGCAAAGAGAAGAGGGTTGGCGTTGGTAAACACCTGGAGACTCGAGCTCTCAAAACTACCAATTAAGTCTGTAACCTTGGAGTGTTGATAGACTCAGATCTGACTTTCAGCAGCCACATAAAAGCTGTCACTAAGACAGATTTTTACCAACTGAGAAACATCAACAGAATTAAAAGTTTAGTCTCCCAGAAAGATCAGGAGAAACTCATCCATGCATTCATCTCCAGCAGACTGGATTACTGTAACAGTCTTTTAACAGGACTTCCTAAAAAGAGCATTAAACATCTGCAGCTCATCCAGAACACTGCTGCTAAAGCTTTAACTAGAACAAAGAGGTCTGAACACATCCCACCAGTTTTAAAATCTTTACACTTGCTTCCAGTCAGTCACAGGATAGATTCCAAAACCCCGCTGATTGTTTACAAATCCCAGAATGGTTTAGAACCAGAATACATCTGGGATATGTTCAGAGAATATAAACCAAAAAGAGCTCTTCGATCCAAAGACTCTGGTCAACTAGTCCAGACCAGAGTCCAGACCAAACATGGAGAAGCAGCATTTAGTTGTTACAGTGCAAACAAGTGGAACAAGCTGCCAGTGGAGATTAAACTTTCCCTAAATGTAGGAACTTTTAAATCCAGGTTAAAAACATTTCTTTTCTCATGTGCCTATGCATGACATCTGCACAGTAACTTTTAATTAATTCTGCTTTATATTATTTTAATATAAGTTGTGATTTTATTGTGATTTTGCTATTTGTATTTTCTTTTATGCTTTTTTTTCTGTAATGCTTGTAATGTTTCATGTGAAGCACTTTCAATTGTCTTGTACATGAAAGGTGCTATACAAATAAACTTGCCTTGCCTTGCCTAACGTTATCAACATGTTATTGTGAGTCATCATCTGAGGCAGGCTGAGAAATGTTTGGGCCAGTAGCAAATGCCTTTTACTGGAAAGCTGCCACCAGCTGATGATGAAGCAAACAGCAATTAATCCCAAAACACAGAAATTTCTCCATTATTCTGTAGCTTATGGTTAGTTTCTAAATTAAGTGTTTATTAACTTCTAATCTTGAAAGAAGACATATAAGATGGAGGACATAGTCATGTTTGAGACATTTATTTCACCTATACAAGTTGTTCAAAACAATGAAAAACATCAGCAGCAAGTGGTTTTAGGATGCCAGATCTGTGAAGCTGATCCTAAAAAACAACCATGAGAGAAAGGTAGTTTTCCTAAAGTCATTTATGTGTGTGTGTGTGTGTGTGTGTGTGTGTGTGTGTGTGTGTGTGTGTGTGTGTGTGTGTATGAGTGTGTGTGTGTGTGTGTGTGTGTGTGTGTGTGTGTGTGTGTGTGTGTGTGTGTGTGTGTGTGTGTGTGTGTGTGCATGCATATGTGGTATGTTTGTTGTACTGGCCAGGCTTTAAAAACGCGACAAATGAGTCTAGTAATGAGATGCGTTGGGTTTAGCCATCTGCAATCTTAAATGTCTTTTGTTCTCATCACACTATTGAGATTAAATAATTTTATCAATGCAAAACCTCCTGCTGTGACATCCCAATGGATGACATGAGGGTGTGTAATGATGCTTTTTAACCACTTGAGGGTGATAGAGGCTTATAAAAAAAAGGATAAAACTTCTAAAATTCCATTGTCCTTTTTTTTTTTTTTAATGGCGATTTTAGTCAGAGTGTATAATTCTATCTGTTGAACTGCATGAACCACCACTCTCACTCTCTAAAGTGGCAATATCCCCTCCCCCATCTGTGGTAAATGTCTAATTCCAGCTCCCATGTACAACCTCACAACACGTCCTCCTCTCCCTGGTGCCACAGTATAATTCCTGGATTAAGGTTAACGAGCCTCCCCAACCCTATTGCTGTTATTATGGCTTGGCAGTGGAACAAGACAGCAGAGCTTTTCATTGGTTGTGTGCCCTGCACGACTTCCAGACGTGCTGCGCCATTGCTGGGTATGCAGGCCTTCCCTGTAAAAATCTTTTCACATGCAACTCATGGTTTGGGTGTGGATTCAAAACATTCCTCAGTTAGTCACTGAGATTTGTCTTGGTCATGAAAAGGAGAGTAGCTTATGTGAAATGTGGTTTGGTTCAAAGTGTGGCACTGGATATGTGTTTATTTTGAACATGCCATGTACATCATCCTGCCTTTCTGTGTAGAGTAAGCATGTTGCCCCAGGTGCCTGTGTGGGCTTCCTCTGGGGGCTCTGGTTTCCTCCCACAGTCAGAAGACATGTAGGACTGGTTAAGGGCAACTTTAACGGTCCGCTGCTGTGACTGAGTGTGTACTCTGAGTGTACAGATCGTACCCAGCTGCTTACCCACAGTTAGCTAGTGATCTGCAGCTCCTGTACAAGCTAATACAACAACAGATATACACACTGACGATATAATAAAGTACTAGCAACTATTTAATGACAATGTTGTTCAAATGCATTATTTTATTGTCAATTATATTTTTTGGAAGCGTTTAAAACGATGGTTCCCGATTATTTTGCCCACAACTGTTTTTATACTGTCATCTACAAATACTTGGCTTTGCACAAAGACAGAGACAGACTGGTGGCTAGATTACACTGCTTTTAGCTTGGCCATAACCCCAAACTTCCTCTATATTGACTGTGTTGCAGCAGAAAATCTTTAGTTGTGTTTTTGTTCATAGAAGACATTAATAAATTATATAGTTGGGCATATATTAATTGTCTTTAACACCCAGACAAGTGGTTACGAAGTGATCCATTGTCTTTATGGATATGTGATATAGGGGCCACATTTGATGCCTTGGGAATTGAGATGAGTTGGAAGTTGTGAAGAGCTTGCAAGTGGTTTTCAAGCTTCTCATCTCTGAAATAACAAATGGTTGCTGCTTTAATTGATAACCCAAAGTTAATAAAATAAACATGAGTAGAATCAGTCTTTGCTTTAAACCCTGTTATGGTATCATGGAACTAAAACAAATCCAACTGTGATGATTCAAGTACATGAACAAAGTTAAAAAGACAAGTGAATATAAAAAGGTCTGCATCGACTGCTCATCGATGCACCTTGATATTTGCTTATCTTGATAATTGTCGGTGATTTATATCTATGAACGAGGCAAATTTAAGCTGTGTTTATATAAGCAGCAAATGAAAAAAACTGTTTAACTATTATTTATAATCTTACAAATGTTTTTGGGAATATTTGGTTTTGGGAGTTTTATGGAGAATATAATAACATAATAGTAATTGGGATGCTGAGTATTACATGATACTCAAATCCCTATACTGACTTTAAATTTTTGACTGTCTTCTGGTTGTAAGCCTTTCCTGCTTTATGCAGGGTGGAATGTCTTTCATTGCTTCTATCCGAACCCGTCCACCTCCTTAAGCACCAAACAGGAAAGAAAAAAGAGAGAAAGACGTATAATCAAATACAGGTTCATGCAGGTGATCAGTGATGTTCTGCACTGCTGCTCAGGTCAATCCAAGGAATCTTCCCTCATAAGGAGTGGCTGTAGTTGGAGTCCAGGTGTGCAGAGCTGAGACAAAAACAGGGAATGATGCCAGGAGCTTCGTGGCTTTACTCTAATTTTTTTAGATGGAAGGAGTCAGACGTCAGAGTGATGATGTAGGGATACAGGAAGGGAGTGAGCGCTCCTCTTGTCCCATTAACACCTTTACACCTGCATCTTCACCTTAACTTGACCTTGAGGCGTGTTATTTTGTCTCAGGCAGCAGACATGAAACGCCCAAGTGGAATATTTTACACAGAAAGACTATATCTTCAGGTCACTTCAGGAGGGCAGAAAGAAAATAAGAGGTTGAGAACTAAGAAACAGTTGCACGTCCTGCCTGGCAGAGGGTTCTTGGCAGACTCCAGAAGTGTAGGTCTCTCTCAGGCAGATTTACTGCATGCCAGAGGCTGAGGATTGAGGAATGTCCCCCTGCAGTGAGAACGAGAGGGCTAAGGGAGGGTGAACTAGACAGGCAAAGGCATCTGTACTTCAAGATGATATAGGACCTGACAGTAAGTCAAGACTTTCAAAGGATTTGGAGTCCTCTCTCTCTCTCTCTCTCTCTCTCTCTCTCTGTCTCATGGGACATTCTGTGTATTTCCAAATTAAACCATAACAACCTCAAATATCAGAAGTTCATAAGCTGTTGGAAGTCAGTTATTGTTGATTTAATTGGAAAAGATCGTCTAAGCAAGCAAGATTCACATGACAGTATTATGCAAAGCTGTCTTTAAAAATGTTCATTTGAAAACATAGCGACCGCCTGATGACATTGGATAAGCGCATGCTTCCTGACATGACAAGCTGCCCCACATTTTGATCCACTGGAGTTGCATCTGTTTAAATACTAGCCATAACCCACTCTGTGAGGACAGTGAATTATGCATGTTAATCCTTATCCCCTCTGTGGACAGGGCATAAAGTAGGAGAACTCCAGCACAAGCCATGTTGTGGCATAAAATCCTTTCACGTTGGTCTCATTTCATATCTGACATGTTCATTGTGTACACAAAGGAAAAGATCTGTTGACTGTTGACTATAGACCTGCTATCTGTACTATTGGCTACTTGTAATTTTGGAAACTGCACATGATTATTGGAGATTATCTGCTGTTGCAGCCACTGCAAGTCACTCTGGATAAAAAAAATAACCCCCAAAAAGAAAGTTCAAACCAATCCTCTTTATCAACAGCTTCTTACTGGAACAAACAAGATCCCAGCTGGTGAAGGATGTTTGTGATTAGGAAGGATGTTGGCCAGAAACCTGCTCTTCCTGGATCAGCTGGTCTGTGTGCTGCAGTGTGGACTGTAGTAGATTACATTCCCTGAAACCGTTCACCTTCTGCAGCAGAGTGCAGTCTGTGTAAAGCATTCACATTTATATTGTTTGATGTATTCAGGCAAATTCCCAGAATGACAGAAACTTGTCTGAGCATGAGCCAAACGTCTCAAGATAGATGAAACATAGCTGTTATACATCCATGAAATAGATGTTTTCTGTGCCTGCTTCTACATATTTGTCATCTAACAGTTTCTGCTGCCTTGACGGATCATTTGTACTTTGGTTCCTTGATTGTTTCAGTATGTTTCCAATATTTTTTTGTTTTTGTTTTTTTACATTCTGTTAAATTGCAAGAAAAAAAAGTGAAAAGACTAGACCCAAATAAACCTTACAGATATTCAGATTCACCTGTGCTTGGCTTTGCTGCTGTGGCATTTAAGAATCTGGGCATGCCTGGTTATGCCTTTGACTTGCAGCTGCCTCTGAAAGGATTTAATTTCTCTTTGATCACCTGGTATCTTTGGTATCTTTCCCCACCTGGAGAAGGTGACAACATTATTTATACTTCACTTAGCCTTTTATGTCAAATGATATAAGCATACTGGCACACCCTTTTAGAAGAGAGGTATGTTAAATGTATGTGAAACAAAGGTTCAGCGGCAGGACTACAGGTAATGATTTGCTGCATTGTAAAGGTATAAGAATATGACATTTTATTGTTCACTAGCTTGCATTTTTAACTTCAAATTAAACTGGCATGCAGCTCTATGTTGATGCTGGTTCACACTGGAATGTGTGGAGGGTGTGTGGGAATAACTTCTGCAGGTAGCCTAGCACCTACCTCACCTTACATGCATTGCATATTACCATCCAACTGAAAAACTCCTCTATTACATATCTAGAAGGCAATAAAAGCAACAACTGGAGATTTACTGCCCCTCCAAATCATGTTGTAATAAAAGAATAAATACCTTTGTTTCAGTTAGTTAGTTAGTTGGAGCCTTGTATCCCTGATTGGGCATCGGCCATCAACAACTTCCCGCCATCGCCTTCTGTCCTCGGTGATCCTTTCTAGCTCTTTCCAAGTGACCGGTCTGCATGGTGTCATTCTCTGGGCCCCTTCTCTACCTGTTCCTTGGTATTCCTCGCTTTCTCTTCCCCTGGGGATTCCACATCAGGGCTTGATGAGTGATGCTGGATGTTGTTTTTTCTCAAAGTGTGACCTATCCAACCCCATTTTCTTTGTCTCTTCTCTTACTGGTGCCTGTTTTTTTCTTTGCCAGAGCTCTGTGTTGCTGATGGCCTCTGGGCAGTGGATCTGGAGGATTCTTCTCAGACAGGAATTGATGAACGTCTGAAACCTCTTGATGGTTTTTTTTTTTTTTTTGTTCTTCTTCTTCATTTTTCAGCTCCGTACAGTAGAACTGAGGTGATGTTTGAGCTAAACAGGTAAATTATAGAATGTATTGTGATGAAGTGGGATCTCCAGATGTTCTTGAGGCTGATGAATAATGTTCTTGGCCTTTCCAAGGTAGGATTTCACATCAATGTCCTCCGTTTCAGTATTACACAAAAATACTGATGGCAAAGGACTCTTAATCAAAGCTCAAAATTAAATAAAACATCTAAATATGTAGGGATAGTAGAGAAGTATCATGATGGAACAAAGTGGTCCATGTTTGTGACTAAAAGGCCAGGCAGGCAAAACTAGATCAATAAAATGATTTGAATGTCAGTTAAAAAATTGGATATACTTTAAAAATAATGACCTGTACAGAAATGGAGAAAAATGGATGGTCTTTATTTAAATAGGACTCCAATGGAAATTAAATGAAGGGACAAGGACACCACTGATATTTCATTTGTTGCCCCTTTGACCACCCCAGTTCAGAGTGGACCCTACCAAACAGCTTTATTAAGATAGGAACCAAATTAAACACCTGTTGTCCTACTTTTAATCATTATCTATCTTATCTATGTTATGTAGCCAGAGGTTGTTTTGTTTTTGGTTATTTTTAAAAAAAAAAAAAAAGATGTCCAGTAAACTAAAACTAAAACCCACACTCTCTGTCCTTCTTGTACTCATCATTGTATGGCTTTGAAGTAATCATCACGATTTCTATTCACATGGATAATTAATGTTACATTGTTTTTGTAAGAGAAATTATTTTAATTATTAAGTCCTGGATATTTGGATCGGCTTGCTTGGATTCTTTCCTCCTCACTGGCCACACTTGCGTGCACTTCAGTGGGAGAGAGGGGCGGGACTTTGCAGCCGGGAAGGGCGTCCTCTTTGCGGTCAGGCCGGGTAGAGTCATCCCGAGGGGTGGGTCCTCCGGCAACAGAAAAGGAAAGCCCACCTTTTTTCATTGTTAAGGACGCGGTGGAATGTGATGGTTTGATCTCAAACAGACCAGGGAGGGGAATATCCGAGAGGAAAGGACCAACGAAAGGGGATTTAGGGAACGGCATAAAGCAAAAAAAAAAAAAAAAAAAAAAAAACCCAACCCCCCCCCGTCGCCTTCAACTCTCTGGTCTTGTCTGTGAATATGTGGATGAACTTGTCTCGGACGCGTCGGCTGCAGCGAACCCCACCGTCCGCATGAGACCGAGCCGCTTCAAGTTGCGGATTAACCGCTGCTGTTTGTGACCCGGCGGTGGAGCCGCAGAGGTAAATGTGACTCCTTTTTACTTAAGCGTGTTTGGGGCAATGGGCGGGAATGTGTTTAAGGAGTCAGACAGCGGCTTCCTGAGTTGGACCCAACCAGTTGGGACTGCAGAAGTCTGAACTGCGGCAAGTTTTTCCAACTGTCCTCCTCGTCTTCGTCCTTTTCCTCCTCCTCCTCATCCTCTCTGCTCGCCAAAAGGAAGCATCCAGGTGGTTGAAATGTAGCGAGGATTTGTTGTGCTTTGTATTTCGTGAAGACGCTACAAGTATGTTGCGGCATAATTGTTGCTCATTTTGTGATTTTGTTCACGCGCATTATAATGTCAGCGTCGCATTTGATGCTGGAAGATAAAAACACAGTTAAAACCTGCAGTATTTGATGCGTTGGCTGCGTGTGCTTGACTTTGATGTCATGTTTATGGCGTTATCATCTCTCTATGTGTTGTTTCAGAGCTGGTTTCCTCCTGTTTATTAAGACATCGGGAATGTTTGTAGCTTGTTAACTCATGCATTTTCATAGGAATAGCCCGAACTACTGGGCTCTGATGGAGACACGCCATGTTGACATTTGCTCGTGGTTATTGCTTTTACATTATTATGACATGCAGGCAGCATCTTCTCTGGCCTTGCTTATATTTGATTAATTGAAAAAGTTACACAGACTTCAGTGATCTCCTGTTAGCTGAGATCTTTTGAAGCAAAATTCTTGTTAGGAAATCAAACTGGCATCTGCTGTTCAAGACTACATTTTAGAAATATTGTGAAGTTTTGGTAAATGAATGATGGACCTCCTTCATGTAACCTTAAGACCATGTTAACATAAAATCTTGGTGTAAAAAAAAATTTGATGATAAAATCAATTCTGCTTATATTTTCAAGAAATTTATTGCTGCATATCCCCAAAGGCCAAATTGACTAATATGACTTTTTAATTATAAGAAGAAAAAGAAAAAAAAAAGCTTTTAGCAGTTTATCTGACAGGAAATGAAACAAAAATCAGACATTTTGTTTGACATTGGCAAAGGTATAGTTAATTCTTTACACTAGAAGGAAACAAATCATAATCCTGTTTGAATGTGAAATGATCATTGCTTTAGTACATCCTTGTTTGAGTATCTGTTTGTTTTCTCTCACATGTGATGGAATGTGTCCTGCTTCGTGTGCTCATATGAAAACAAAGTGGCATAGTTTGAACAGTATGTGCCCTGTACTCCCTCTCCAGAGCAGTAATGTGTGTGTGTGTGTGCAAGCTGCAGAAAAGGTAGTTGTGGTGGTAGAACACTAATCTGCCAGGTGGGGCTCGTAAAGAACAACACAGGGAGGGAAGGAGATGGAGGGGACCTGCCTTGACCTGTTTCAGACATGAAGGAGACAAAAAAAAGAAAGAGGGGAAAAAAAATCCCTGATGACTTTCCAGTAAGGCTCACCTTCCCAGCCAGCTTGTAGATTATGCCAGCCTGCTCTGCTGTGAACCCACTTTCCTCCTGACCTGGGCACAAGAACTTGCAAGGGAGCGTGTCATGGTGGGAGATGTTTGAAAAGGCTTTCCTTCACTATTTTGGATGGAATCATTACACAGCACACCGAGGGAATTTCTGCAGTTTGTGGTGTCAGCTGGGAGAAATGTGCAGGGAAAATCAAATGAGAGTATTAGCACAGTCTAAAATGAGAGGCCCAACTTTCCACTGATTACCGCTTCATCTGTGCATTTCTAGTTCTGTGAAATTATGCCTGAAGTTAGATTAAACTTGATTGGCTCTCAGGAGGTATAATTCCCAGCAGAGTGTCTTTCTTTCATTGAATTTCATTGTGCAGCATGATGAAAATTGTTAATGTTGACACAGCGGGAATGCTAGCACTGCCAACACCTGTCCTGCTATGTCGAAGTGACTTTAATGCCAAGATGTGAGAAGTTACACAATTTGCATGACGTTCCCATCCAGGGGATGTCGACTGCCATGAAAAGTAATAATCATACCTCTCTCTCTCTCTCTCTCTCGTCTCTTTTACGACCTGGGCTATTCCATGCGTGATTGGTTTTCCACTCCGCAAAATGATGCGACCGCCCTATGAAACTGCCTGCACTGCTTTGGCTGAAACCAAAAACTAATCATTATGGGTGTCCTATAAGGGTAATTATCAGACTAAGCACTGGACCTGGGGATTATGGAGTGGCTAAATGACTGCTCTGGGGATTAAATTAAAATATTGAGGTTTTCTGCCTGGGAGTATCAAACCAGTGCAAATGCCAAAGCCGGCCTGTCAGTGGTAATATTAATGCCACTCTGCACATTGGTGTGTATGCACAGACCCTCCTGTTAGTGTGGGGCAGTCACATGTACATATGGAATTGCAGGACTAGGGTACAGACGTTGTATGTTACAAGTGTGTGGTAATAAGATTGGCCATAGTGGATCAGAAAATGTCCATTAACAAAAGTGAAATTGTGAGTATATTCAGAATGATTCAGGAGGTTTGTTCTCATGAGTGGAAAAAGGCAAGTCAGCAGCCACACAAAATGATACAAGTGTCATGTGCAGCGTAACCTACACATCCTAATAAGCTGTAATGGATAGCTCGGATAGATTTAGGGCTGGATGCTGTTGGTGTTATTATTATCTTCAGACTTTTGCTTTTAGCCTTGGTTATCAGTTTACCCAGGAATAGAGTGGCGGAAGGTGCAGAGGGATGTTGCAAGCGTTACAAACTGGGGGCTTCTAGAAATAGTGCAGATAAACCGTGATCTCTCCCCTAAAGCTTTTGAACAAAGCCCACGCAGCCTGTGAGTGTATATCCTTTATGAGTGTGTGCTCTTTGTGATTATGCAATAAACTGCTTGGTATCCTGGACTGCCTGCTGTTGACAGTGTGCAGGCCAGCTGGAGCTGCTGTCTGTGCAGTGACAGACTTGCAGGGAGATGGTTTCAGTTCACAAAGACGTCACAGGGATACAGCTGATAAATAATTTCTGTTAGTTTTGAAGCAAAAATGTTAAAACAGGGTTTCTCCTCTGAGGATTTTCTCGTCCAGTGTGACAACAAACTGAATTTCTCAGGTTGTGGAAATTTGGTGGATTAAATAAAATGTATTTCAAGTCATCATTTTGGACTCTGGGAAGGTTTTGCAGAGGCTTTTGACTGATTTGGATACTTTAAAGCCTGATTGATTCCGTCATTTGAACAAATGCGGTAGATTGTGTGTAGAAATACACATGTACTGCAGCCTCAGAGGTAGAACCATGTATGTCAGCTGCTCATAAGCGTACATGGCTGCAAATGATATCCTGACTTTTTGTTTGTGTGTACTTTTGTCCTAAAACAATCATGCATTCAGAAGATAATTAATTAATAGCCAACTGAACATGCCAAGCAAAGATATTTAAATTTCTTGTTTTTAGTTTTATATTTGGACACAGAATTTCAGCTTTTTCTTTAAACAGAAATAAAAACTAAGCCATCTCCAATAGATTTATTTTTTCTCTATTTTCCTTTTCCCTCCTTCCTCCTCTACTTTTCAACGTTATCAGCCTTGGGTGAGTGACAGGGGAGTGGCTGCAGATGGAGTTCACACTAGTTGAACTCCTTGTAACGTCTTTTTGTGAAGCTGTGTGGATGCAGGTATTTCTACTTTGCAAGGCCCTTTTCTCTGTTCCATTCCCATCCATGTAGATCTGTCATCAGATACTAGAGACTGAGTGTCATTCACTCATCGAACAGTAGCTAGAAGTAGGTTTCAGCTCCAAGCTTTCACACAACTCACTCTGGCTTCCATTAACACATACACTAATGCCCACACACTGATGTGGGCTCGCTCTCTGTCTCTGTCATGTCGAGGCGAGAGTGGATTTTTTTCACAGACCCTCTTCTGAATGCATGTAAGTGTGAATGAATCCTCGTCATTAGTAGCCCGAAGCCTGCCAAACTGCCTCTTCATGCTCTGGTACACACTCATGTAGTGGCATATTCACCTATTAATGCCTTTCACTGCAGGTGTGAGTTCAATAGATTATAAATGGTAATTTTTGAGTCTGCAGGTGTACGGAGGAAAGTATGCATTAAAATACAGAATCTGGACATTTGAGATTGTATCATGACATGCAATACTAAATTAACCATCTGTGCATAAATGTGATATATTTATTATTATCCTTTCAGGGTGAATAATACTACTATTACAAGTTCTTTGACTTGTGATACAGAGGTACATGAGAAGATTACAAAATTCTGCCATTTACCCCAAAATGGTGTGGTCTTAACTAACATTTAAATTTCTCTCCCTTTCCTCTCCCTTTATCTCTTTCACTTTTCTTATGAGGTGTTTTTTCTCCTTTCTCTTTCTGTCTTTCGTCTGTCCTCTCTGGTCCAGCAGTACAAACTCTACAATTCAAACAATAATACAAAATAAATATAGAAATAAAATAAAAATTCAGAAAGTCAAGGGGATCATTATATCTATAAAGCTTCCCTTGGCAGAGAAAATTTGCTCAGCAGAACACAGCATCCAGACCATCATTCTGCTTGGCTAAATGCTGGACAAGACAAAAAAAAAAAAACCCCAAAAAAACCATGTAAATTACCAGGTTGTTATCAAACATGTAATGTGAGCCGGTAATTATGAATTTTAAATTGACTTTCTTAATCAGGCTGTTGTCAAGTGATCAGTTGTACACACTTATAGAAAGTTAAAGTTGATATGTTGTGGAAATATTAAAGTGCTAAGCTACTGAGAACCGAGAGGCATCTGGACATGTTTCTATCTCTTTGGATGGAGGAAGCTCCATTCCTCCACGCGGAGCCTTGCGATGCCATACTCCCTGAGATAACCATGCTCTCTGTGTAAAATGAAATTCCAGATGTTATAAAGGTTTAGATATGATCAGCCCAATGTTATGACAAATGCTAAAGTTGACATTATTTGTGAAGAGTTTGGAAACTGCTAGGGCACAAAGTGGAGTGGAGTCAAACAGATGACTCTTCTCCATCACTGCTCTGCAGGAATTATCTTTCATATTTCAGGAATGTTAATAAACACACATTCCTAAAACCCAGGCAGCTGCCATGCTGCTGACCTTGTCCAGATGTAAGAAAAGGGCCAAACAATCATTTGGGCTTCATTTTAGTCACACAATAACATACAAATATGTCAAAGGTTTGGACCCAGATTTGCTCCACTGGAATGTAATATATCACTGATGGGTTAATCCAGTGTTTCTCTGTCCAGGTCCTCAGGACTTCCTGCCCTGGATGTTTCATAGGTACACAGCTGACTGAAATGAGGGGCTTTTTAACAGGCTGCAAAGAACTTGATCAGGAAGTTCGGTAATCTGACTCAGGTGTTTTGGAGGAAGAGCAATGTCTAAACCATGCAGGGTGGCGGGTGTGAGAAACACTGGGTTAGTTAATCTTATTGTTGATCTCGATATGTTTCTTATTTTTAACATTTCCTTCTAGTCCTTTTAGTTTTCTAATCTATTGAAGTACTGAATGTAAATCTGTGAGTTTAATCTTTAGACGTGACATCAGAAGTTTCCATTGTGAGTCATCTTTTGAAGTCTGCTTTCCAGTTTTTCGAGGCACTTCTTATTGACTGTAACGTCATTGCAATGGTGCTTACACACTCCATGTTATGTACTTTAGCACATACAGTTGAGTAGTAGCTTCTTTCTTATGTCAAGAGGAGTCTTTCTCTCACAGCTTACTTTGAGTAACACTCCTGCCAAGAATGCGTTTGTGGTTGTTAGATGTGTCCTGATAACTGCAGGTGATAAGTCCTCTAATGTTTAATCTGTTGCCTGGCCAGGCCAGCTGCCTCACATGGCTGGAGTTTGGACCAAGTTGACTATTAATGTGGGTCACTGTGCTACTGTGTTTGGGTTGTACACACTTTGATTCAGGTTGTCCTAAAACAGAGGGGTCTCACGTTTCTTTGGTTAGTTTTTCCAACTGGTTCCTGTGTGAGATTTGGGTTCCTGTTGGACATTTCAGCCTCCAGGAAGCTGTTTTACAGAAATTCCCCCGTGCGTCTGCTTTGGCTTGTCAGACATGGCTACCATGTTGACCGTGGAAGAAAAAGGGCAAAAGGAAACAGACTTCAAAAGCTCGTAGGAGGCACAGCAAGACAGTGGGAAATGATGAAGAAGAGGAAGGGAAAGAGGTGTTTTTTAACAGGGGATGGCTGAAGTTAGGACGAATTCCTCGGGCACACTTGTATTTTTTTTCAGGTTGTCTCTTCATTAACTTGCCAATATTTCCCCACTCTTGATTGTTATCTTCTTTCATTTACTGTCTCCAACCCTTACCGTAGAAGAGACAAACCCCACCCCCTCCACCTCTCTCTCTTCCCCCACCCCTACCCTTGTCCAGCCTGGCCCAGGAGTATTTTTGGAAGTTAATGAAAAGAGAAATCTGAACTGCTTACCCTTAAAAGGCATGTCTGGGTCAGCTGGGTGGAAACTTGTGTTATTAATGTCCTTAACATTTTCTGTGTGAGTGGGTCATCTGTGATTTTAAGTCTGGTGCTGTGCAGAGAGCAAGAATTCTATGGGTTGGGGGACGAGGAGGGAAGGGGAGTGGGCTGGAGAACAGGCGTAGATCTTCAGAGGGGGGGGGGGCGGGGGGTCCACGAACATATTTCAGGAATCATTCCAGTCTGGTTCAAGATGTGTTCCTCTTGAGATCTGTCCGAGCAGCCAGACAAGCTATGTGGCGTGGGGACGAAAGGTGAAAGTCACGCTCCACTTCCTCCCAGTTTCGCGATGCTGATGGTTGAAGATGGCACAGATTACACAATCCTCCCTTGGATAGAGTTAAAGCTAAATCCCAGCCAACACATGTGTTTAAGAGTTATGAAAACACCACCTCATGCCACTGACATGCTGACACACAGATGTGTAACCAGTTGTCGTCGTGTCGTCCCCCCCCCCCCCCCCCCCCCCCCCCCCGACGTCTGAAACCTCAAGAACATCCATAAAAGGCTACATGTTGAACCATAATCCTTCACCCAGCAGCAGAGTTTGTATGGTTTGGGTACATTCACTGCAATTTACCAGGTGTTTATGTGCTTAGACCTGTAATATGTATTTTTTAACCTTTCTTCTGTGGCTTTACATCTATGCACCCCCCTCAGAGAATTTATGATCCTTGAATCTGTTATTTTCAGACGGATGACTGATGTGACGGTGGTTGGCAGGACTTTGTTCGCTGTGGTGATACAAGCCCAGCTTTCAGCTTGGGTCCAGTTCATTGTGGGGTCATGAAGGGTAGTGTGTAGCTACTGTAACAAGGAAAACTTTTATTCAGTTTCATTCCTTCTGATCGGGTTATTTGTGCCACAATGCTGAAATCTGTCTCTAGAATCTATTCTTTCCTCCTACGCTGATAAACTCGAATCCAGCTCATATGTGTGCAAAGGGACATTTGCTAATCATTGTTCTCACACGTGTGCTGCTGATTGTGGGTAAAGTCATTTGTGTTTTGATTGAAGTAGGAAAAGATGGATGGGAGACCCTTTCTAAAAGAGAAAAACAGAAATAAGAACAGACTACATGTAGATATTGACATGAGAAGGTAAAAGCTGTCCTTTCCTTTTCCTGTGTTTTGTATCAGACTAAAGGAAGAGCTGAGATAGGTAGTTCAGAGAGAGGAGAGAAGTAGTACAAAGCTACTTTTAAAACTGTAAAAGAATAACTTTGGACTACCTTTGTCAACAACACTTGAAGTGATGGCCATAGATTAATTTTTGCTGAAGTACAGTGAAGTCGTGTGTGTTGGTGGGATTATTTGTTCAGTTGCTGGTGTGTGACTTAAGCAGCCTGCCGTTAGATCTCCATATGCACTTTCTATAAAAATGGTCTATTTGATAATTATATGAGGTTTTGTTTTTTGTTCTTTAAAACTGTTATGGCTCAACTTACGACAGACTTCCACTCTCTCACACACTTCTGTCTGACCTGCTCTAAGCCTCTGGTCTACAGGGCGGCTCTCAAAATAAAATTCCTCCTGCAGATTATTTTTCTTGTGATCAGAAAATATACATGTTCTGTGAGAGAGGAATGTTAGGATGCCATGGCAACATAGCTATCCCCCCTGTTTTCTTACTACAGTCATTGGCTATATTGTCTTCTTCCTGCATTTTACTATTATGTTGTTTTATGCACCCATTTAGCTGTTCTTTGTTTCAACCTCATTTAGAAGGATACTGGAAAGATATTTAATTTCCTTCACAATTTCCTCCCCCCCCCACCCCACCTCTATTTCATCTGGCCACCTACCGAAGCTGTTATGAATTTGTGGAGTATCATTGTGGTCCTGCTGATGCATGTGGACCCCAACAACTGGGCTATTTTCAGACCCTCTCTCATTTGTTTCTTTTAATTTTTTTTATTTAATTTTTTTTTTTTTTGGATATTGACGCTGCACTTCAGAGTTTATTGAGGGCATTTGGGGGCTGGGTTTCCCCTCCATGCCAACGTTGCTTTTGGAGCTCTGTCTCATGCTGACTGCTCTGACCAGGGGAAGTGAAGCAGCACAATGCTGCTATGGTGAAGGCCATAAAAATAGACTCTGTAAAGTGCAGCTTTTACTTAAAGAGTCATGAAACCCTTTCATGTTAGAGTTTTATGTAGTGTGCGTGGGAGTAGGAAAAAGGAGAATTTTGACTGAATCAACCTTTAACTTAGAATTGTGTTCAGGTTTTTTTTTAACCTATGGATTATACTTAAAAAGACAAAACACCTCAGCATCTTTACACATGTACTTCTCTTTAGACAAAAACAGGCAGTGCAGACAGTGACCTGGATCATACTTGAGTCATCAGCTCTGCGTTGTTTGTCATCTGCCATTTGTTTTTCACCTTTTGCTACTTAAAATGACACTGGAAAACCTTTTAATAAACTGTACAAGGCAAATAGATGTCAAGTTTATTGAATGGAATTAATGTTGCATCGTTGGTCATTGCTGTGGTTACAACACTTTTTAACCTGTAAAATTTGTTCACCTTTGCTGTTTGTTTGTTGTGTGTGTGTGTGTGTGTGTGTGTGTGTGTGTGCGTGTGTGCGTGCGTGCGTGCGTGCGCGCGCGCACACACACACACACACACACTTGTAGACACATTCAGACATGAGATCCTCAGGAATCTCGTAACACTCCCAAGTTGCAGAGTGGCTCATTTGTGCATTCTGGAACATTGTGGAATACCAGGCATATTTTATGATCCAGCCTTTAACTGGCTCCCCGTCTTTCTCTGTGTCTGGGTTTATTTGTGAAGCT
This sequence comes from Telmatherina bonti, assembly GCF_933228915.1. Lineage (NCBI taxonomy): Eukaryota > Metazoa > Chordata > Actinopteri > Atheriniformes > Telmatherinidae > Telmatherina > Telmatherina bonti. The sequence goes on along the minus strand of NC_136631.1, from coordinate 20,466,856 downwards.
TAGTCAGTCTGACTTAACCCCCCCCCCCCCCCCCCCCCCCCCCCCCCCACCACACACACACACACACACACACACACATACACCCACTTCCCTGCCACATCCTACACATTGTGTTTAAACACACACACAAAAACAGCAGATTAACTCGCAGTTTGTATGTTTAGTTGAAGGAAATCCAGCCCCAACTTAGGGACACAAAATGCTAAACGGTTTGTTGCGCTGTCGGATGTTTAGGTCTCTGGGTGTCTTTTTGTGGCCTTGTCAAACATGTTTGCCACATGCGGTGGTGTATTTTGACAGCCTGCTCTAAAAACAAGGGTAAGGAAAAACTTGATGCCCGTGGCAACGAGTGAGTCTTGCCCACTCACTTGGACATTTTTGTAGCCTTTACCTTCGTGTTTCTCCCTTTGGTAAGGCACTGTCTTTTCTTTCTAATCCACTTTGAATCTTTCCCATCACAGTGTATCTTACATAGCCTTGGTCCCCGACTGCCTTCCTCTACATTTCTAGGTGTGGACTGCACAGAAGAATGTGATTGAATTAGGGTTTTATCTTTCCTGCCAGCCATCTGCATCTGTACTCCCAGCCATGCCAAGCATTTGAGGCACAATTGCCCTTAAAAGGAAACAATAGCAGCCTATCAATTCTGCTCTGCCAGTCAAGGAACAACTCACTCCTGCATGGGCAGGGTCCAGCTTGCACACACAACACAAGGAAGTGTTTGGTAACTCAGCTGAGAGTCACATTGCACCCTACTCATTTTGTTGTTGTTTTAAACAGTAGGTTTATGTGTATACGGACTGTTCTGGGCTCAAGACATGCTTTTAGAAAAATCAGGGATGTTATTCCATCATAAGTGAAATGCAACCTATCCTGCTGTCTCTTATTTTTTGTTTGATTTCAACAAGAAGAACATTTTTCCAGTGTATAATCCAGTTAAAAAGGCCTCACAGTTGTTCTGCAAAGAGATGTTTTGCTTTAAGTTTCTGTATTTTGCTGATTAGGTTGTACCTGTACATCTGTCAGTTCGGCTCCTCCACTGCTGGCACAGAGGATCCTCATCTCCTGGATGTTACTAAGATTTGTAATCGTGGAATCAAACCACTTTATGTGATGTGTCAAATGTTTGTTTTGTTTAAAGGCTTGTCTCTTATTGCTTCTCTAAATCAGTCCAGACATGAGTCTGAAATGCTTCACAAATGGATTTCTTTCACGGACCTGAAAGACTTGTCATTTTTGCCTTCAATCTTTTTTGTATTATGAAGCCAGTAAAGTTCGTTGAACTTGCCACCTGTCATATTATTAATGCTGGCTGATTGTCTTCTTAGTAAGCAGCAGAGTGTGAAGGCTTCAGCTGCAGAGCAGGGAGGCCTGCAGGGATGTGAAGTCATTAGATGTTAGGGTTGGTTCACTGTAAAGTTTAAGAGGTGAATGGTTTTCTGTTTGACAGCTCATCAGCTTGTAGACAAAATTCTTACCCCACCTTGCCATGCTGTTGGAGAGAAAATAACAGCAGGAGGAAAGTTGACTGCAGTTTCAGGTTACAGCAAATGGAAGAAAAGGGAATTATTCTGTTCACTCCTGTTTTCTTTCCTTACTGTTCTGGCCACTGCTTTCTTGATTGCCGTTTCCAGTCGCCACATCTTTCTCCTCAAATTTAGTCTGTGCAGTCTCTCAGCCTCTGTCTTTTGCCCTAATCCTTCTCTCTTGCTAGCATCTCATTCACTGTGTTTGATTTGGGCATTCCTTTCCCCTTAGCAGACAAAACAACCCCAGTCCTCTCTGAACTGCAACCCCCAGTTCACACACATGTATGCGCACACACACACTCTCTCTTCTGCTAATCACACACAGGAAATGGGCTCCCATGCAAACGAGGCCCGCCTGGCCACTGGAACCCAGGATGGGATTTCAGGCCTTGAAATGTTCTGCAGTGGAAGAAATCGAACAGAAGTTTTCTCTCCTCCTCGTCCTTTTGTTGCCTTACATTTCCTCAGCATGCCTCATCTGTCTGCCAGTTTCTTTCCTCCTGTAAATTTTTTAATTTTGTTAAACATTAGCATTCATGCCAACTTAAAAAATGCATGTCGTCTTCTCTGCTGCATAATCACAATTTAAGTGCTGTTAGATAAAAAATGTACCAACTCGTAGACGTATGTGCAAAATTAGATTGTAAAATTTACTCTGTTATCTTATCAGCAGCTTTTCTTAAAATGCATGATTCCCAAAGAACACCAGAATGATAAAAGGTTTATGTAAACTAGAAAGAGTGATGAGCTTCATGAGTATCAGCTCTGCTTTTAATATGTCACTGATTGTATTTTAAGGGAAGTACTGGTAACAGTAACACACTGTACATGTATACACACGTCTGGATAAGAAATATGTTGTACAACTATGACTGATACAGAAAATTGTCTTTGTGAGATTCTTGCAGTTGTTTTGAAAAGGTAATTGTGTCATTGATGTAGATTGTATTGGGACAGAAAACGTCCTCAAACTGTATCATAACAAATTTAGCAAAAACATGACATACATGTGACGTATGATAATTATTTATTATTAGTCATATCTATACTTGGATTTATCAGGGATGCTTTTATTTGAACTAATCAAGTAAATACCTGGATTTAATTTTGGTCCTGAACCAAAACTAGTTACTCAATAACCATTTTCAAATGATAAAATTATTTAATAAAAGATTTTAAAAGGTTGTTTTTGTTTTGTGGAAACTTTACACTTTCACATTTCAGGTTAAACTGATAAACAATATTTGCAGCTTTTACTGAAATTATTTCAGCTAAAATTTATTACTGAAACATATTATATAATATTATATTATACATTAAAACTCTAATCTAACAGCATTATTATTATTATTATTATTATTATTATTATTATTATTATTATTATTATTATTATTATTATGGGTTTATTGATTATTGGTCAGACTATTTGTGCTATCAGATATTTTGCTGTGGTCCAGATATTGTATGTTTTATGTTTTGGTTTTGTTTTTGGTTCATTTTTAGAGAACCAAATTGTACTTCATTTTGTTTAATATAGCATGAAACTGGCAACAACTTTGATGGGTTACAGAAGATTTTTTCTGGTTTTGCTGATTAAACCCATGTGTTGATACACAGTCCAGCATTTTCACAACAGCATATTGGATATATTTCACCTTAAAATATTAGTAGTAAGTCTTCTTCCTTTTGATAATTAAATCAAAACTGGAGTAAAAAAACTGAATTTTTAAATTAGGTTTATATGACAAAAATATTATACATTCACAAATATTACTGTAAATGTACCAGAGTTAGCCAAATTGCATTTTTACATCTGCAGTACCTGGACAAGGAGAAAACAATACAACAAATAACAGGATAAAATTTCACACATATCCAAAAAACAGTTAATATAAATGTACATACAAAACACTAACGGCAATGTAAAGTCTAAACTACAGTAAACGTCAATACTAAAATAATAAGATGTTCACTGGCACAGAGTTCCAGTACAGTATTGACTCCAGAACAGATCATTTCTCATACAAGAGGAATTTATGGCAGGGTTTTTATATGGGGTCATATTTACTGCTATTTATACTTTTATGGTAAGCTGGTACTGTGAGTATATTTGAGTGATAGCACAACGTACAGATTACATCTACTAGAGCATGAGACTACAGTTTTAATCAAGGTGTAGTGACATGTCCAACTATACTTTAAGGTTGTTTTTTTTTTTGCTGCAATAAGAAAAATTATAAAGTTATTTAAATCTGTAAACAAATGCATTGAGATGGGTATAAATGCAAAATGCTAAAAGTGGCATTTGTGGTAAATCGACAATAAGTTTCATGTGCTGATGAGTTGTAGATCAGCAACCGTTACAGACGCTGTTACACTGCTTTCAGTTTATCCTGCTGACTAAAATTATGACTGTGTGTGTTTGTGTGTGTGTATGTGGGGGGGTGTTGGAGGAAGACAGCTGTTTTCAGTTCTGTTTGGCTATGGGCTAACTGTCTGAATGAAAAGCTCAGCCCTCCCTACATTAACTCAAAACACAGACAGACAACAGACCAGCATAGTCTCTGGTCACTTGGGTATTTGGACATAGTCTACATTGTAAAGAATGTCTCAGATCACATATATTAACTGTTTTTATCAATCAAAACAACTACACAAGTGTTTTTTTGTTTTTTGTTTTTTTTTAATTATTAATCTGCACAATCATATGCTTGGTTAAGTGAAGTATTGAATAGTTGTCACTTAGCGTGAGGATGTCAAATGATTCAGCAAAACCTGTGTGTGGATGCTTGCAGTGGAACTGAGTGTAAGCTGCATATGGAACAGAAGGTCTGTCTCCTTTCTCTAAAGACAAAATGTGTAGGAACAAACAGGATGACAGAGAAAGGAGTCGAGATTGGCAGAAGCAACGAAAAGACCGTTGCTCTGTGTCAGTCAGTTGTTTCAGCATCACGACTTTGAGTTCATCGCTTGTCACTGCCTCCTCCCTCAGTTCAGCCTGAGCAAACCGTCTTCAGCAACCAGGAAAATATTTTAATCTTGGCTGGTTTTGTTGAGGTTTTCGCAGTAATTGAAGAAACATGCTGTTAATGTACTTGTCTTTGTTAGAAGTCCTTCTGTACACTTTGATGATGTGACATTTTTAACCAGACCATCATCATCAGCAGATGAAGTGGACTCTGCAGATAATCAAACTTAAGCTTACATTCATTCCCAGGGCACAGTCATATATCTGTATGGTCGCTGCTTACAGTTTAAGAACTGTTCCAGTTTCTTGCCCCCCCCCCCCCCCCCCCCCCCCCCCCCCCCCCGCCGCCTCCTCTTGCTTATTTCTTCTCCTCCTCTCATCCTTTTAAATTCAGTCCAGACACCAGTCTTAAATTTGGGTTCTCTATGCTTAACCAAACATATGGAATGCTACTGTAGTGGAATGCTCCAAGTGTGAGTTGTTTTTTCTGTGCGTGTGTGCGCACACACATTTATGTGTTTGCACATGTTTTGAAGTAGATGAGAGCTTCTAGGATGATGATGATTATGATAATGATGCGCGTGTGTGTGTATATACCAGCGCGTCCCCAGAGAACTGAATGAGGCCTTCTGTTGTCGTGGCCAAACATTGCTTGCCTGCTCATGCATGAGTCTATTGCAGAGCCTCTCAGTGTGTCCCCTATCTGAGCAGTTAGCTCATTCTTAGCTTGTTAGCTTGACTGTGAACAATCTCCCCTACAGTGACTGCATTGTGAGCCTGGCCGCAGCCTCTGAGCCTCACCAACTGCCTGAAATGACAATGGTGAAAGATGACATGAGTGAGTGTCTAGATATTATGATGACCTGTGCTTCTCTTTTAATAACCTCCTACCCTCTTTGTTTAACCCACAGGATGGAGAGTTTGTGGAGGAGAGCTTTACCTGCTTAAGACAAAACACATCGAAATTAAAGTAAGTAACTGTAATGTTTTTGCACTTGTACTGTAGGTCTCTTAGGACTGATTTGATTGTTTCCCTGTTTCATTTTTTTCACATGAAAATTTCCACCTGTATTGATGTTTGTGTTTTTGTCCCATGATTAACGTATGCCAGAAACCCCCATTCTTCATGGTTTAGGGAAGAAAAGTCTTGAGACTAAGGAAATGCCGCTTGGAAGTTCTAGCTGATAACATTTCAGATGATCTGTTGGTAGAAATGGAAAGCAGCATGTGATATGTTTCTGCAGCATCTCAGAGCAGACTAAATGTAATGTGGGCATGCATGCCTGAAATATAAGGGAGAGTCAAAGGTTTTTGCAGTCTGTAACTTTTGTTCAAGATGTGGCTGGATTCAGCACATTGATCATAAAAAATGATGCTCTTAGAGGCAGTTAGTTTTATTTGTTTGCCCTTATTTCCCAAAGCAAGGGCACAGAATTCATGCTGTACAATAACTGGTTATAGCAGCTTTCCATGTATTGTCTAAATTAAACATTAAGAACGAAACACCACGGGTCACTAAAACTTCGCAAACTGTAGGCATGTGTATAATAGCCTCAATAATCCAGCTACATGAATTGGTGACAAGCATGAATAATATCCTGAATTTGAGTTCCCTTACTTCATCTTTCTTTTTTTTTTTTTTTTTTTTGGCATTTTTCTCATCCTCTATCCTTGCCTACTGTTTCCTGCCTTCCTCACAACCTTCTTGCCTCTTCCGCCCCTCCTCTGCTCTTTGTGAGTCTGTTTCCTTTTGGGCGCAAATGCCGGCGCCGCATTTCCTTCCCCATAGCCTGAAGTCACTTAGAGTTGACACACCTACGGACACTGTGAACATAGCGCAACATATGGCTTGGTACATTCATATCCATAAATGTGTATGCTTCATTGACTGACAGTTACTGTCAGTGTGTGAGGGAGTAAGTGAATCTTATCAAGCCAGGATAGTCACAAACTTTATGTATCACTGTCTTACAGTCGTCTACTCTCACATCTGTTTAAGGTCAATATGTGGCCGAGGCGTGTCCTGTATGTCTTTGCTGACCTGCATTTATATCTGTTTATTATTCCGGATGCCAGTTCACATCCTGATTGAGTTGAAGTCATCTTAAATAGCCCATAAAAAAACTATGAAAACCAACAGTGAAACAGGAAAAGATGCTTTCGATTTATTCCACTTGTAATGAACTAAGTGCGTCTGCCTTCGATTGTCTATAACTATCTGCCTGTTTGCTGAGATCATTTGCGACTCTGTTGATGATGCAGAAAGTGTCGAAACATTTGCCTCCTTGTTTGCACAATAAAGCTGGAAATTTGTCAGTGAGTTCCAGCTCTGTCCGCTTTTTGCAACATTTCCAGTTGTTTATTTCACAATGAAATGTACTTCCCATGTGAATTCAAGTGTCATGTAATCAACACAGTCACATTAGTTAGAATGAGATATCAGCATAGTCTCTCCTATAATGCCCCTCAATCACTTCACCTCTGGCTGTAACTCTTGCTGTGTCTGTCTTCTCTGTACTTCCCCCTCCTTAGAGCCAGTGCTGCATTCTTGCTGCAGTAATCCACTAAGGCAGCTACCTGCTCTGCATTCTGAGGAACAACCCACCCCCATCTTTCTTTTGCTTAACTTGCATTATTACACACTCTGGCTACACATTTGTTATGTGTAAGCTTTTCTTCTGCCACTGCGCTCTCTCACTGTCTTTCTTGTTCATTGGAGAACCACTGAGCTCTCCATTCAGCCGCAGCAGACTGCTAATGCCAAGACTTGGGCTGATGAAGCAATGCCAAGCTCTGCCAAGTGGGATCATTGTGTTCTGTGTTAGGATGGGGAAATGCAGTGAATAAGCAGGATGTCAAGCAGTCAGACATAAGGTGGAAGGGCTGTATTTTGAGAGCTTTTAATGGGTTTGGGTTCACCATTTGTGAGGGGTGGGGAGTATCATAGCCATGTGGAATGTCTAATCATTGCTGGAGATTTGATGATAGGCAGTCATCTCCTTTTCTCTTTGGTACAAGAGAAAGGACATCCAAGTCCAGCAGGGAGAAAGGGATGAAGGTCAGGGGAAGGAACTGAAGGAATGCAGCAGAAGAAGTGGGGGCTGGGGTGACATTTAGAAGTCACATGACATGTGATGGGGCTACTGCTAAAACAGAACAAGAGAAGGTGATGAAAGAAATGAATGAAGAGTAGAAGAAGAAGCTGTATTTGACCTTTACTGTTGGAAATGGCAAAGAAAAAATTGAACCGCTCACCTTGTTGAGCAGCAGTTTCGTGCTTTTGGTTGGTTTCAGGAACTCCTGTTGCTACATTTTGTTTGGAGTGTCTAAAGTCAACCTTTAGTTGCTTAGTCTGATGAAGGGTTGCGGGGGAGCTGGAGCCTATCCCAGCAGTCTATGGGCGAAAGGACAGCTCGCCACTCCATCCATCACACTCACTCCTATGGGCAATTTAGAGAAACCAATCAACCTAACATGGATGTCTTTGGATGGTGGGTGGAAGTCGGAGTACCTGGAGAGAAACCACGCATACACAGGGAGAACATGCGAACTCCACAAAGAAAGGCCACTGTCCAAGCCTCGCCCCAGCCGAGCAGCAAACCAGCGACCTTCTTGCTGTGAAGCCACAGTGCTAACCACTATGTCACCGTTCTAGTTGCTGCCATCTTTTTGTAAATTTAGAATACCACTTAGAGAGAATTATTTACAAATATTGGGTCGGGGCGGGGGAAAGTGTTGCGACATGATGTCATGTGTTAGCAGGAATACAGTGGGAAACTGCAGTGGGAGTTAAATGTCACCTCCTTTTATGAATCAGTACGTCAAGAATATCTTTGAGTCATTATTGTGTCATTAGCTAGATTCACTCGTTTTGATGGTGTGCTGGTGGAACATTGTTCTTCACTTAGTATAAATTCTCAGACCCAATGTCTTCTATGTTCACTTCTGGTTCTGCAATGGCTAAATACTGAGGCCAGTGCTTCAAAATAGCAGCAAGTGGACCAGCGGGTGAAGTCAGAGAGATTTCATCCATTTTATTTCCACTCTAAAAAATGTAAGCAAGGCTGGAACTAGTCATGTAGATCAATAAATGTGGAAAAAGTGGAAATATTTACCATCTGATCTTTAAACGCCTGATGTCCTTTCGTCTCACAGTAGGGAGCATCATCCTTCAGGGTCACCGCAGGCTTACTGACTCAGCAGTTTCATCAATTTTGTTACCGCTTTAGGAAGCTTCTTATTTAATTTTAAAGCGGTTATCAGAAAATCTAGGAACAAACAGGGATCTGTTCTGTCCACAGGAGCAAGTTCTTGCTTTGTCATTGCAGGAAGACCTCCAATGGTTGAGGGTTCAGACCATAGACTGTATAAAAAAAAATGGACGGAGCCTTCGGCGGTAAAAAGAGAAGCCTATGCGGAGATGCATAAAACTAAAGTTCCCCCTTCATCCACTAGGGGCTGGCTCCAAAACAGAGCAAATCCCCATAGACTCCCATGTTAAAAAGACCAACTTCACAGCAGAAATAAACATGTTTACAGCCTGGTTCAAAAATCCATTTTCCATTTATAGGTCAGGTTTACCTTCATGACAACTGTGGGAGGAGGGAATTTTTTTCTTACTCGCCCGTTTAAAACTAAATTAATCTCAAAGTTCGGCATATTTAGGGACGTGTCCTTTTGATTGACAGGTACCTGACCTCACTCTTAAGTGAGGTCAGTAAGAACGTAGAACAACCGCGGTTTTTAGCCGGTTAACAACGGGACTTAGCTTTAGCCCACTAACCTCCGTTAGCTGGTTACCTCCTTTTATCTCCGTGTTAGCTCTTAGCTACAGAAAGCTCGGAGTTCGCTCAATGTCAATCATCCACCATGACGCTCACAGCCACCCTCTCAGCTCCACCTCTTTGCCCTTATATGTATTTTCCTGTTGAGACGACATGCATGCCTCTGCCAAGATGGCGATGGTAGGAACCGCCCACTGGGCTTCAATTCAGCTCATCAGAAACCTATGGGTGAAGTCACGGTGGCTCCGTCCATCTCTATATACAGCCTATGGTTCAGACATTATCACAGTCATCTCAGTATTCAGGATAGCCTTTTATTATTAACCCGCTGTTCGCAGTTCCAAGCTATCAAAAGACATAATGCACAGTTTCCTAGTACTTGACATGTGGCACTCAGCCTTTTGGGAATAATCTTTGTGAATTTTTAGAGCATCAAGATGTTTGTCTCTTTAGAGAACTGGCCAGCATATTGTAACGTGAGCCTGATTACATGCCAGTATCAGTGTTCCTGTTGGTATCAGTGTTTATAACTGTTGGTATCATTTTAGATGTCTTAAGAATAGTTAAGAGTAATTTATCTAAATCAATGATAAAGACTTTATTTCTTTCTATCTTTTGGGGATATTGTGACATTGGTGATTAAAAAAAAAAAAAAAATTAGCTAAGCATTAAAATGCTGACTTATGTAAAATATGTTTTGATCACATGAGACATTAAAGTATTCTTGCCTTATACATAATTTAAGTAAATGTGAAAAATGTGTTGAAGATGTATTTTTTTTAGGGCCAGATCTACTTTAACTAAGAAGAAAAATGCAAAGCCATTCATCTTCTCCTTTTACTTCCTCCAGCTCTTGCTTAGCTTTTGCCCATCTGCCTCCTGTCATTCTTTCTCAGCCTGATTCACTATTATTCACACAGACACACACACACCATGCAAAGACTAACAGTTCCCTGGGGTTAACAAGTGTCATCATGTTGTCATGTTTTCATGTTCTCTTATCAGCGTGAAACAGTGACACGCACACATTCCTTCTCGGGCAGCTCATCGTCGGACACAACGTCACATATCTGTGAGTGTTCATTGGGTCATATAAGGATTTTAGCTGATGTCTGCTTTAGATTGTTTGAACAGCTGCTGCAGTGAGTTTTAAATGGGTAAAGTGGATAGGGTAGGTCCTGTTGGCTCTATTAATGGCATGTGAAAGTTTTTCTTTGGATGGATTGAGTCAGATTGAGGTTTAGGGTTTTTCTGTTAGCATTTAAGCTCTTTTGGTTTTGTTTCATTCATGGATTCTCCCTAGAATTTGATTTTGCATATCACATTGTTATTCTGCCAGTGTCGCAAGTTTAAATGAAGTATCTGCTTATGGTTCAAACAAATTCAAGATTTTCTGAACACACTGACTTGTGGAGACCAAACTTGTGACCTTTAACCACCTTCTTGTCAGGACCATCTTACTCTACCAAGTAAATGTGGGAATTTTTTGTTTTTTTTTGTTGTTTTTTTGTTAAAGAAAAATGAGGTAACTTAACTAGAAAGCTGCAGCTAGTCAGACTTGACCCTTAGTGTCAACACTTCCTCATTTTATCTGATAAAATGTATACAATATTTGAAATGTTGTCCTAATGATAAATTCAAATGTTTTTTTCTTGAAAAAAAATTTTTTTTTGGTTGCTCAGATCAAATCACTTCTTTATGCCCAAGTAATGTCTGCAAAAAACAGAAAAAAACCCCAATAAAATCCATTAAGCTTGTGCTTAATGTAATGGCAAGGGTAAATTTAGCCATTGTGTTGGAAGAATCTGTCTTACAGCTTCAGGTTTACAATTTTGTGTCATCTGCATCTCAGTTAGACACAATGCCTAGCTAATATCAGCCATTTATTCATCTTTTGCTGTACTGTCTTATCTTGTTTGTGTTTTTGTCTTATCATAAGCTACGCATGTAAAATGTCGATAGTTTATCATACTTTTTATTCCCGAATGTTTGATGTTCATTTGTTTTGTGAACAACAGACAGTATTTAGCAACTGAAACTGATTATCTCCCACATTCTAGTTAGTTTATCTCCATTGGTTTTGGCTCAGCTGCTCTAGGAAATGGCACAGTCTGTTCCCCAAACCATCCCCTCCCTCCTGTTTGTCCCAGTTTCTCTTGTTAAGATTTTTACATGTTTACAGTGTCAGTGACCTCTGACCCATTGCACAGAAGACTGCAGGGTGAGGACATGCTGAATTAGAAGAGATGTATGTCATGGGAACCCGATGTCAAGTCAGATGGAATTTAGATTTAAGTGTTTGCATTGAAAACAAGTGTCGCTACGGTCATCTTCGTGTCAAGTACAAGTACAAGTTTTTATTAGTGATATCGTCCCCTGACATTTACATTTATAGGTTTATTTTTGAGTAAAGTTTAAATGCAAAACAGCTTTACAGATTTACAGTCATGGTGTCTGTTTGGATCTATAAAATTGACTTGATTCTTTTAAGCAGATTTTGCAAAAATGACCATATCTCAAAGCAGAGATCTACAGATGCTTTATGTAATCTTTCACATCTGTTGTAGAGCAACTTCTCTTTGCACGAACCCTCCCAGAGCTGATCATAAGTTGATCAGGATCCACTTGCGTCTTAAGAGGCGCCGACAAAAGACGTGCATAAAGAACGGCGTCTCATTTGTGTGATAGCTTTTTCGAAGAGGAGATCTGTAATCAGAAGTATCTCTGACGGTGCAGCTCTACAGTTTCTTTGTTTGACTTTAATATACACTGTTAGAAGTTATGATGCATTATATATCTGCAAGCAGCCAACACACATGCTTATCAAATAACTCAATAAACTTCATAACCTGAGTATATTTGGCTCAGCTGAATTAGATCTGTCAAATCCTAGTTTAGAAACCAACACTTGCATGGATTTATAGTAAGTAAACAAACATATTTCATTTGTTCATTTCATTGTTGTACAGAATGTGACCCTGAACAATCTCTGCCTGCAATCTCTGCAGGAAAAGATGTTTTTTTTTTTTTTTAATTTTGTTTTTAGTTTTTTTATCAAAGTAGCTGGTTTGAAGTTGGTCCAAGTTTCCTTGGCTGCAAAGCTCCTCAAGGGCAAGCTAGATAGTGACTGGCTAGTATTTTCAGTGGTTGCTGTTTTTAAATCTGATGTACTTGCTTTGCTTCTTAATAGCAGCAGCAGTGCCTTGTAGATGCAATCCTGCATGCAGTGTAGATTTCTGTTGAAGAGCCTGCTTTAGTTTAGGATTCTAGGATAAGAAACAAAGACTAAAAGATATTTGGGTTTTGAATTTGACCGAACCTTTTAAAAGTTGCATCTTCAGTCAAGTCATAAAGGGATAAGCCAAACAAACTGTAGCTTATGTGTACAACCATCAGTCTTTAATAAAAACTGACCGCTCACACACTAACTTCTTTGGCTTTATTGCTCTCACCCTGCTGCATCTGTTTTACTCTCTCATCTACCTTTCTCTGGCATATCCCACCCTATCCATGCAAGCAGTATGCCAGGATTAAGCCCCAGCAACAAGACTCTTGATGTAGACTGTCAGGGGAGGGTTAAGGAGGAGAGACCTAGAAAAGGCTACGGGTTACTGGGCTAAGACCGGAAAGAGGGTCATATCTTTAAGCGCAGGTGTCCAAATACATCTGACAGTAATATTCATGTAAATGTGTGTCATCTATCTAAGCATAACCTTTCACCGCCTTTGTGCTAAAAGTTTTTAAGGGTTTACTTTTACCAACTGGTGCTATTTAAACACACTATCCACCTTCTGTTCTGCTTGTAAAACGTAAAAACTTGGTTTTGGATTAAACTGTTTTCCTTTTGTTGATCTTTCTCTATCGATTTTCCTCTCCTATTGAGTGACATTGAGCTTGTGATATTAAACTGAAAGCAAGTGTAGTTGGTTTACAAATGGCTTGAAATTCCAAAAAGGAGCAGCATCAGCACTGAGTGACAAGGATCCAGCATTTTGCTTTGTTGTAATGGTGGTAATGTGGGTAACTTCCATGTCTTCTTCTCATAAACAAATCTCTCGCTGTACTGGAGAAAACATTTTGTTTACCTTCCCCACATTTCAGTATTTCTCTTTGTGTCAATTTCACTCAGGTTCTTAAGAAAAAATCTAAATTAAGAAAGTACTCATGTCCAGTTCAGCTTTACTGAATAAGCTCCATGACCTTACAATCCTTTTTTTTATTTCCTTTGCTGAAATGCAACACTGCCTTTCATTTTACCATTTTTCCAGAAGCACTACAAAACCGAGAGTGAAAGAAACGAAGTAAAAAAGTAACATGACAGCACAGGAAACGGCAAACTAGCCATTATGGTATGCCGGTTTTCTCTTTCTTGGAAAAATGGAAAAATGCAGGCCAATCATCAGGTCTCCACCATCTTGTGGCTTCCACTGCTGCGCCAGCATCCATCCACTGCAGTTGTCTAATGACGCACACATGCATGCATGTGCACAAATACACAGCGTTTGTCACACTTATTCAAACTGGCAATAACCCTCTCCATGAAGATGCGGTTGAAGCATTTTGATTGGACTGGGGCCCTTTATTAAATACTGTTTATGAGGCAGAAGAGTTTCTAACCCATGCGTTCCAACTTAATGTCAAGTGCAACAGAGACAAGATTTTTTTTTTCCCCTTTCTTTTTCATAGCGGGAACAGAATGTACTAAAGGCAATGGGCAGGCAGAAAGAAAGTGGCTAAAGCCTTAATCATATGGTGTATGATTGTAACCTTGGTGTCTGTGTGTGTTTGGAAGAGCACAAGAAGAGTTGATTAATTTCTTCACAAAGTTAACTTACTGGTTATTTGGATATTGTTAGTCAAAACTCCTCTCTTTTCTGTTTGTTGAAATCGTCATTGACTGTCCCTCGTTGCACCTTCTTTCAGTAAAAAAATAAGTAACTTGGTTTCCTTTTTTTTGTGGCACCAAACAGCATGCAACACAAGTTGATACCGCTCCATAGGCTCTGTGACAAGTTTCATAACAACTCAGGCTTTACTGCTGTAGCAAATTAAGCGCATTGGCACTTTAGACATGAAGACAAATGGGAGTCTGGTTCCTGCACTGGTTCAGTGCAAAACTTGGAACTCGTTCTTTCCGTTTTCTCCACCAAAGCTCAAGCTCCAGCTCAAAACAACAAAACTCGGTGCTTCAGCAGAACAAACACCAGTCCAGAGCAAAGTACTGCTTGGGCGGTTGGGTTTATGGAGACCAGTCGGACCAGCTTCAATGTTGTGAATGTAAGGTTAAGAATAACCAGTACCTAAATCAGAATCTGTGTATCTTCTGTCTAAAACTAAACCTCAACATGGATGTGAAGTAGGGCTGTGACAATATGCTTTAATCCTGATTCGAATCAATTCCGATTTTTTTTTTTTCCCTACCGATTTGATTTAAATTGCGATTCTCACAGTTCTTCAGTGTTGCTGATTTTTTTTGTTTGTTTTTGTTTTTAAAGATTAAAAACAACAAAAAAAAATCTATAAAACCTTTATTTTGCTCATCTTTTTTTTTTTTTTTCTTTTTCTTGTTTTGTTTTATTTCAGTGAGGAAAAAACAACACAGTAGCCAGATCATCATTCTGCTGCTATAATGCCCAAGAAGACAAGTAAAAAGATAATTAAAATTAAAAAAAATTTTTACGGATTATTTTCATTTATATAAAAAAAAAAGTTTAAAAAAAAAAAATTTAAAATTGTGAAGCAAAAAATCCTTTTTTTTTTTTCTTTTCTTTTTTTTTTTTTTTTTTCCCTATTTGCCTTTCCCCACCCCTAATGTGAAGTCAAAGCAGCAGTTGGAGAACATGAGCTCTGTGTTTCTTGCATCTTCCTGCTGTTTCAAATTTTTCATATTCCCAGTTCTGTCTGTAACTTCCACAGTCAGTGTTAGCATCTGAAGTTTTAACCAGTGTTATATTTGTTAGTATTATTAGGTTTATCCTGTTTGTATTGCAGTTCATTAATACCAGTTACATTAGGAATCACTTTGAAAACAGTTTAAACAGCATTTAAAACCACATCAGTGATATTAAAGACATACATTGCCAGAGAAGTTGAGGACAATTATGTGATCTGTTGTAACTGTCTTCCTGCACTGTTGCTAATCGCGGAAATTTAGGGTACGGGAGGGTCAAACTTGAATCCATGAAAGCATTTAAGTGACGTTTCTCTGATGTTGCTGTCTGGCTGTGGAAAGCCAAACCAGTTGCTTGTTAGAACCAATTAAGAACTGGACCTACGACCATCCTGGACCTGATCAAAAAATGAGAAATGTTTTTTTTCCATCGAGGAGGCAAAAAATAACAGGTACTGCTGTGATAGTGAGTGTTTCTGGCTTGATATCTGAACAACAAGTATAACATTTGTATCTGCATTGACTAGGGAAAAAGTTCAGTCTGCAGGATTCAGACATTTACGTTTTAACATGCAGCCCTACTAAGAAGACGAATAGAAACCCTCACCAGCGTGCACACTCACTGTCTTGCATAAACTGTTTAACTGTTTGTGCATTGTCTGTTATTTTTCTGTGTTCCAAAAGGGAGCTGAGTGGAAAATCTCTATAAAAAGTAGGGGTGTAAGAAAATGTTGATATATTGACATATCGCAATACTTTGTGGCAGTATTATATCGATATTCAAAAACACTATTGATTTATCAAACAATCCATCTTTACTGATGAGGCAGATTTTCATTTCTTATTCATCTTGTACATAAAAATCAGTGTTTTTACTTGGTATGCAGCAAAATGTGGATCCTCTGTTCTTATTCAGTAAGTTGATTTCAAGTATACAACAGCATTCAGTGTTTACTGCTAGTAAAGAAAAATTGCAATATACTGTCTTGCTTATAGTATCCTGATATATTGCAATATATCATATTGTTGTCCAGTATTGTGATACATATTCTATCTGTTCTCACATGTCATCCCCTCACAACACCTCAACAACGTGTAATGACTGCAATGCATTTGTAAATACAACATACTACAGAGATGACTATAAACTGGGCTTATGAATTCGGCCTCCGATTCAGACCTGTGTGGATGTTAGTTGCCTGTGACTTCCTGCTTTGTAGTTCAGAATTGGTGAATTTCTACTTAGATAGTCTTCAGCTAAAAAAAAATTATAAAAACAAAATGCTGCTTCTTATAAAAAAGGCAATAACACAGCTAATGGCAGTACAAGTGAAAAGTAGAACTTCCAGTACAAGTTTCATACTGCTAGAAAGGACTTTACTCATGAAGAAAGGCACTGAGCAGCTAATCAGGTTTGGAATGAGCAGTTTTTGGTGCATCTTTGCACATGATTGTAAATTAAATGATGTCCAGTGTGGAAAATGTCCTGCCACATCCAGGTAGTTCCAGCAGGTTTGCAACAGTGAAGACTACAAAGAATCTGCAAAAGACAAATGTGAATGGCGTCAGAAGCTAATCACTGGAATCTGTTGGGCTGAAATCTTTATGAGCTGCAAGTTGTCCTGCTCTATGCAGCAGTTTTTGCATTGCTACATGGATCTTGGCAGTGTAACTTAGACATCCTGGTGAAGAACAGACAAGGCAGAGCAAGGAACTGGCAGTGCCCTGGTTAGTCCATCATGAGGAATGTGTCTACAAAAGGGGGTCAGTTTCGCTGCCTCAGAGCTTCAACCCCCTACAGGATTTCCATAATTGTCAAAGCGCAGAACAGTGGAATGAAACTCAGTTTGAGTCGAGTTCAGAAAACCTCAGCAGCCTTGTTCCTGCCCCACTTCTTTCCTCTCTTTATCGTCTCTTTTATCCCTCTTTTTCTTCAAACATGCTCTTGGCTGCGCACGTCTCCCCTCCTTGTTTTATCAAGACAAATTTAGGAAGCAGGAATATCCTCTTAAAGCATTGGACTTTGTGAGTGTGGAAAATTAAATAAATACGGGAAAACTGAGGTTTATGAGTGTCTCTGTGTGGGTTTTGGTTTGGAAGAATCTTATGATTGTGACTAAATATTGATAAGCTGAACTTCCTCTGTTTCATTGACTTTTCCTTCACTTGCTTTTTTTCTCCCCTATTTTCCATCTTGTACTCAATCCCTCTCTTTCCATTGTATCTTGTCCTGATTTTAGCTAATGAGGGCCTGTGTCTGCCGTAAGTGAATCAGGTATGTTGATTGGTTCAGCAGTGGCAGGCCCTTGCCAAAGTCACTTTGCACGCATTGCCACCCCTTAAAAGCGCCCAGTTGGCTGAAGTAGTGTGCGTGTCAGAAAGAGATGGAGGGAAAAATGAGGGAGGGAGGCAGAGAACTGGCAAAGAAATAGAGAAAGAATGAGAGGAGATGGAGGCAGTCTGCCAAAACAGGGGTAACTGGACCTAGTAAAATGCCATTACTAACCAGGGCAGGGCTTGACTAGGATGCATTGGAGAGACCAAAATCAATTCCCAAGATAATGAGCACTGTGCTGAAGCCAAAATTGTTTTCAGTTTAACATTTTCCCTGTGCTACTTCGTGCAGTCTGAAAACCTGTCATGAAGAATTGAACCAAAATCTTTTGCACCACAAACCAATCTGCTTTTGACAGATTTATGGGAGCTTCTTGTTGTAGTTTTACTCCACTGGAATAGGATCAGTCATGGCGACTCTGGGTCATAGTGACTAGCTCAAGAGAACTTAGAAATATTGAGCTCCAGAATTCACTTAACATGCCACAGATGAATAATGGAAATACATCACAAAATGACTTGCAGCTTTTCCCCAACATTTTCTCTCGTTTTCCTTTCTCGTATTTTTTTTCTACCTCCTCAATCCATATACTTCCTTTCCTTGATGTCTCGTACTCACTGAGAGGATTACTAAACCACTAGACCTCATGAAAGGGGGAAAAAAAGGGAAAAAAAAACCCGAACACTTTGAGTTCTCATTGTGCTTTGTTATAAACTAATCTTTGATGCACTTTCAAATCTTATTGCTTTGGTTTATGTTCAATAAGACATTTAATAAACTGTGGCTAAACTGATTTAGGCCTTGTTACACCAAATGAAACTATAGAAGACATGTTATTCAGTCCTGGAGAATGGTATGTTTTACTGTTTTTTAAAATACCATTTACACACATGGTTCATGTAGTGCATATAGAGAAGATTAACTGCACTGGTTGATGTTTTCACAGCAGTAAAATGTAAAGGAAAAAACACCAGTCCTTTCATGTAGCAGTTTTGCTGCTTTAGAAGAGGAATATTTGGGCACAGTAAAGTAGAAGAAAGAGGAGACATGGAACAGTATAGAGCTTGTTGTCTGGAGGTCAATAAGTGATGATGTGTGCAGATGTTGTGTTCTATGGTTAGGTCGATATTCCTCCCCTGTCTTTTGTGGTCAGTATGAGAAGCTCAGCTGAATGGAGGGGGAAGGGGATGGTAGGATTTAGAGGCAGAGGTTGAAAAGCCCACTACCTGAATCATGCATGAGACCAAAGTGTCGGCAGTTAGATATATGGTGGTCCTGCTGACAGACAGTATTGTGCTAATGATCAGTGCTCTCATGATCTGTGTGCAGTGCTGGGCTTGCATACTGGGACTAACACATTGTAATGTTTCTATAAACACAACCACCTCTCTAAGTAATTGTACTAACTAGAAAAAAGGGCAAAATAGCTCAATTGCCCTTACCAGGTACAATTATGAGAGTTTGGCATTGTGTGATACACCGTAATGATGGTGGGATCTAAGACTCTGTCACATTTTTTCTTTATTATCACCGCTGTCCCAAGGGATCATGAAGGCTGTAGTGTTGTGACGGGCTGGTCATGCAGTGGAGGAGGGCACTGTGATAGAGAGATGCTGCTGTCAGCAGAAGCTGGCAGGCAATGATCGATGCAGGATACAAGAGCAGAGAGACAACAAAGCGTGTGGGACTGTGTGCACAGGCCTCTGCAGACATGTTGGAAACCCCCCATCCACACATATGCATGAAAGAGGTGTGGTGCTCCTAGCTCCTCCGAAGGACAGGCAAGGTGAAATGCATGGAAGCAGAATGGCGAAAATATCAAGCTGTGCAGCTGCTATATGGTGTTCAATTAACCCAAGCTTGAATAGCACTCATACCTTTTAATATTATAGTTATATGATGAATATTAAGTCATATTTGAATGGTCATAATTGTAGCTGAGAACTCACAATTGGAGTACTCCTTTATGTGATAAATCTTGAGTAAGTGAATTTACAATACATGCCTTATTTGGTCTTGTTTAGCCTTGTTTTATGGTTTGTTACGGCGGTTAGATAAGCTACTTAATTTTAAGCTGATCATGTTGTTGCAGTCAACATTCAGCTCACTTTTATGCTCTTTGGCTCATTTGCTTCACTTTCTGAGCTCCTTTTAACAATACAAATTATTGTTATGGACAAATCAGTGACGAAGTGTTACTTCCTCTCTCTCTCCTACAGATGACAGATTTGTCTGCTTAACACCACTTTGAGGAAACGTTGAAATCTTGAAGAGACGGCTGGAAAAACAGAGGAAGATCGACTGAGAAAGAGAAAAAAGCCTTTCCTGAAGAGCCTTTCAGACTTGCTCTCACAGCCACACAGATGTGGAGCCCCAAACATTTTGTCATCAAGTAACCTGGAGGACGACTAAAACCTGACAGAATACGCTCCAAACAAGTTTGCAACCATGTCTGATCATAAAGACATGACACACCGCCACCTGAAGCACAAGCTACAGAGTCTCGGCCGAAGACTGGATGAACTGGAAGAAGCAACCAACAAGCTCCAGAAGTCGGAGGATGAGCTGCTTGACCTGCAGGTCAGTCATAAGTGACAGCTTTGACATCTTACATTGTTTGCTTGAATGTGCATGTCACAGGAAATGAGAAAGATGGAACATAAATACAGAACATGAAAAGGTTTAATGATCTCTCTCCTTTGTAGGACAAGGTCATCCAGGCAGAGGGCAGCAACTCGTCCCTCCTAGGTGACGTGGAAGCCCTGAGAAAGCGTCTCCTAAAGATCCAGGGAAAAGATGAGGAAGTACGCAAAGCTGAGGATCTGTGTCGCACGGTTAGAGAAAAACTAGAAGAGGAGGAGAACCTTACAAAGGAGCTAAAGGCGGAGATTGAACATCTACAGCGGAGGATGGCTGAACTGGAGAAACTGGAAGAAGCTTTTGCTAAAAGCAAGTCTGACTGCAGCCAACTCTGCCTCAGCCTCAATGAGGAGAAGAACGTGACCAAGAAGCTCTCATCTGAGCTAGAGATGCTAAAAGCACGTTTGAAAGAGGTGGAGGGTTCTGAAAGTAAGCTGGACAGGGCCGAGCATGCTTTGGCTCTGGAGCTCGAGAAACTAAAGGGATTCACTCAGGCCTTTGTGAGCGAGCGCAAGAGGTTTTTGGAGAAACAGAGAGAGGACGAGAAGCTCATTCTAAAGCTGAAAGAAAAACTTGACCACCAGAAGAACCGCCTTGGCATATCAACAGACCCCGGTCATGCAGATCTCATGAGGTCAAGAATTGAGGATGAACTGTCATCTACTGGGCCTTTATTAAGTAAACTGGCTGGATGCAAGAAGAGCTTAGATTACCTAAAACTGTCTGACGAGAACATCGGTATTGTCAACAAATCTGAGAACGAGAAGAACAGCAGTCTGGAAGGCTCTCAGGAGGAGGACAACAAAGTAAGGGAGCTGACGCTAGAAGTAGAGAGGCTAAAGAATCGCCTTAAACAGCTGGAGATCGTGGAAGAGGATTTGAAGAGCTCTGAGTCCAAGAATGGTGAACTTCACGAGAAGTTCCAGATTGAAAGAAACCGAGCTCGTCTTCTCAGCGAGCAGGTGGAACAGCTAAGGACGCAGCTGTGCGGAAAAGGTGGCGTTGGAGGGAATGGATTTGGTAACATGGATAAACAAGGCAATGAAAGAACTGGCATTTGTCTCAACAGCCCTGCTAAGGTCCTGGAGAACGGCAAAGCTGATAATGAAGAGCTCATTGTGAAGGGAGGTTACAGACACGAGAAGCCTAAATATAGAAGTGCTGCAACTGTCTCAGAACCAAGTTCCCCCAAGCACAGGAACAGGGAGCTCTCCCCTCAGCATAAGAGAGAAACCAAACTGAGGAGCAAGGAGCTCAGTCAATCTGAGGAGAGTTCTCCAAAGTCTGTCAGGAGAGCCCTCAGTCCTGCTCACAAGAGCAGAAGGACACCCAAAACCCCAGCTGCTACATTTTCTTCTGACAATGGAATAAGAGACACTCCTCGACTTACTGAGGACAAGACAAGAGGAGCTTCATACACCACTGTACACACATCTACTGATGTTAAAAGGGTTTCTGTACTTAGTCGCTATCCTCCAGCTGCCAATGACCACAAACCACAGAGGACAGCGCTCAAGCAACCTGATGGGGAGATAAAGAAGAGCAGAGAAAAGTTTTCAAAACTCTACGTAGGTAGTGATAGTGAATCAAACAACTCTGATGTTGTGCCTGAGAGCTCCTGCAACATCAACATCTCTGCACTTGAGAAGGAAACAGCTTCTGCCTCAGATCAGGAGTCCGTAGACCATGTTCAAGAATCTGTCCTTGTATCTGCGGCATCCACCCAATCCAAAGCGAATGGATCTTACACAGCCTACAGATCTCACCTTACTCCACTGCTGCCCAATGATCAGGGGTCCGAGGGTCATTCCTCTGCCTCTGAAACAGAATCTACAAGCTCCAGGCCTTCTGAACCAGAACCTGTAACTGAGGCAACTAGTAAAACTGTGAGCACTAGAACTGCATCCCCTAGGTATGTCAGACACCCTCATGTTCACGACTCGCATTCAGAGGGCTCCTCTTCAAGGAGCTCATTTGATGAGGAATTGCACACAAGGTCACAGTTAGCTGAGGGGGGCCACCAGGGGCCGGTGCATACCCCATCAGCAATTGAGATCCAGCGAGTGTGCAGCCCACGAGAAGCGCTTAGGTCAAAAGCTGTCATCAAGCCAGCTATAGTTGAGATTGACAGAAAGGAGGTAATGATTTCTGAACCGTTGTCTACAAATGGCAAACCCAAGATCTCCACCAAGCCCATTGTGACTACCACTAGTAAAATGACCAGTAGTATAACCATCTACCCCAATGACCCAAGCTCTTCCAGAACTAGCAGTCGCAGCAGCAGTGTTTCCAGTGAACCCCTGTCGATCAAAGAGCGCCACACATCTACCAGTAACATCCTCATAGGTAGGTTCAACCATTCTAGATATGTTCACCAGCACAGTTTTATGTCGTTCGTGTCAATACTTAGCGGAATATTTAGCATAAAGGCAGCTTTTTTTTTATTTTTATTTACTTTAAGAAACTTGCAGCATTTGTGATGTAATGTGACCATCCTTTCAACCACATAAAGATCAGAAATCTGAACACTTCAGTCATAAAACACATCAACTGTATTAGTTGATGAAAACATACTGAAGTGTGTTTTAAAGGTTTTTTTCTGTTGTCAACATCCAGCTGAAGTACAATATAATGATCGATTTTAAGTTGGTAATCATACGATGTTGCAGCTAATAGAAGTGCAACTGTGAAAGAAAATAAGGTGTTAAAGAATAAAAAGTATCCCAAGCATTTACGACTGATAGATTTCCCAGGCATGCTCACTTTAACATTTCTTTCAGAGTTTTGCAGAGATACTATGTGTTTGTGTTAATTTTTGCAAGCATGAAACCTGCATTTAGGAAATCTGTTAGTGATTTACATTTATCCGTGTATTCATTTATCCCTCTCACTGTGTTGGTAGTCTGATTATACATGTTTACACTCTGTTTGCTAAATGCATGCAACAGTAAATAAATGTTATAAACTTGATTTATGTCCACTTTTTTAATATGTTGCACGCTAGAAAAGGTTGATTTAAAAACAGGGAAATTCTAAAACTTCAGACTTATTTAATGTGGTTGGTGTGCTGCAGTGTCCACTATAGAAATGCTCCTCCATGGAGCTGATGTGTATTTATAATTATTTAAAAGAAAACACTGTTGTTTTATGAAAGACACTCTTTTTGTTTACAGTAATCTTTAAACACAAAGTTATTTTTGTCACAAACCAGACAAAGTTTGGGCAAAAATTTTTGGATTTAAACAGTCAAGAGTTTGTTGAATCAGTAAAATGTTTTTGTAAAACAATATGTGATATAATTTTACTCATTTCCAGGCCCTAGCAGTGACCACCATGGCAGTATTTCTGTCCCATATGAGATCTCCATTCCCAAGAGTAAGATCACCTTGCAGCCATGCCAGGACCAGAACTGTGGGACAGATAACCACAACGACTCTTCATCAAGGTCCAAACTTCACAACACTTCCAGGGTGGAGACCACCACTAGCCACCTGTGCTGCCAACGCAGCAATTTGCCCACATCTGCAGACTTCAATGACACAGAATCGGGTTTTGAGAGCAGCAGCAGCACAACCACAGTCACCAGCTGGAGAAGCCAAAGACAAAGCCAGCACTCCCTAGAAGACAGTTTACCAGACATGAAGAATGTGACCATGAGAAGCACCTGGAGGAACCGAGGCGCCACGTTGGTGGATGAGGGTGGTCGCGGACAAGGGGGCACAAAAGCAATAATGGATGGTGGATCTGAGGACGAAGCAGAGGCTGCAACGACATGGAGGGCGTATCGTGCAACCACTTTTGACACAGAGGAAATGGTAAACAGTGGAGCGGGCGCCGGTGGCAGTTCAACAGCTCAGAAAGGATCCAAGCCCTCCCCTGCAGAGGTGAGATAGTAACTGAGTAAGTTTTCATAAAGAAATAAATAATAAAAGCAGTCGAAAATGTTCATGTTGCGATATGTGTTGATCATTATCCCAGGTGTACATGCGTAGGATCAGCAGCTCTGTTACAAACGCTAAAGAAGCCGAGGAACCAGCGTATCGCAGAGGCAGGCGCTCTCAGTCTCCGACTGTTGAAGCTGGAGGCTTGGGAAGAACCGTACCTCATGCACCTGTTACCTCCCAGTCCTGGAACCGATCCTACACACAACCTTCCTTGGTACGATGACTGATTTTGTGTTTACACATTTTCAACAACAGTGCTGCTTTCCTTTTTTTTTTTTTTACTTAATTATTTTAATCCATATTTAAATAGCTTCCTAGAAGTGGCTCTGGAGTACAGCATAAACCATATTGTATAGTTTTTTGTGAAAAGTCTTCATTTATAGTCTTACAATATATACAGCAAACATGCGTGTCACAAACACAAGAGCATTCTGAGTCTTTCATCTCTGGCCAACACTGAATAAAAAAACATAGCAGCTAACATGAACTGAAAGCTGTAATTGCCAGCACAGTCCTCCCTCTCATTAGCTTTCATGGGCTTAATGAAATCTGTCTAACACTGAGCCTCGCCACTCTGATGCTCCCTTTCATCACTGATGGAGACTTGTAGAAACGGTGTCTGGGGTATTTGTTTTATAGAAGATAGCCTTTCCCATCATTTAGCTTGTCATCACAACCTGATATGATCAAAATAACTCATTGAGGATCTGTGTTGAGGTGACTGTACACTCACTTACAGCACTTGGCTTTGACCCCTTTTGTCTGTATGTTCAGGCTCCTGAATGCTAAACATAGGTCTGCTGTTGGCTTTCTGACCCTGTGCAACATCATTCACCCAATAATCAGACTCAAAGAAGCCTCTTTCCAGATGCCATATATCCATAGTAACCTAATAAAGTAATATTTTCTGTCGTTCTATCAAATTTTTATTTTGTTTTGTTTTTTTCTTTCATTGTACACATCATATTTTTATTGTGGGAATTTCCTAAAACCACTTGTTTGACTTTGTGGTACAGTAAACGCTTGCTTATCCAGATGTTTGATTCATGAACTGGTCACTCAGTTTGGATAGCAGTTATGAGCAAAAATTGCCAGAGTGCAAAACAAATCCATCAGAACATAAATGGGCTTTGAAGTATGTCTTGGAACACAGCCGGATGCCTTTTGGTTTGGATTTTTTAAAACATTTCGGTGGTCTGAACAGCATCCTCTGAAAGAGGGTTGGACAAATACAGCTGCAGTTGGGATAGTGGAAGTCGGATTAGTCTGTGATTGCAGTGTCAAAGGTTCATCTAGGAGAGTCGGTACTACAAAGACCAAGGCCGGTCAAAATGAACTAGCATCCTGTTGACTGTTTAAGTCTTAAGTGGAACCTCTATTTTTGGCCCAGTTTTGAACCAGTTTCAGTCCACATGCCGTTTGTGGACATGAATGAAATAAGTTGCTGAAAGAGCAAGCTCATAGGAACATTCAGGATATTTTTCTTTGGTCTCTCTCTGAAGGATGAAGTCTGTCATTTCTATTGGCAACATTTCGTGCTATAGTAGAGCAGAAGTCAAATCAGCTTACTGTGGCTTAGTGACGTGCTGTCAATCAATAGTCTTTAAGGAGGAGATGACATTCCAAGTGCCTTAAAATAACCTGGGCAGGGTGGTAGTTTTTATTTTATTTATTTATTTATATGTATATATGTGTGTGTGTGTGTGTGTGTGTGTGTGTGTGTGTGTGTGTGTGTGTGTGTGTGTGTGTGTGTGTGTGTGTTATTAAAAAAAGGTGAATGTAGGAATATCATATAGGATGGAAGTTACAATATGAGTGGAAAGCAGCCTGTCTGAGCATACATGGTGCTTTTCTAGTTGCAATAGTTTACTATTAATTCCCTGACCATTGATAAATTGATGAGTTGCACATCTGGATGATGGTTTTGACATTACCATTTAGATGAAAACACATTGTAAAAGAGGGAAATGACCTAAAACCCACTTTGGCACCATCACTGATGAGAATAAGTCTTGACAGTTCGTTGTTATATTGAGGGACGCTTGCTTTTGTAGTTGTCACTCCACACCTCAGACCACTGAACAGAACAACATTGTTGTGCTTCCTCCCACTGTAGCAGAAGGAAACCTCAGCCTGTGCACGAATGAGCCATGAACTTATATTTGGCAGAGGACAGCGGGGCAGATACGGTTCGTGGTCAAGATACTAAAACATCCTCTACTGAAATTTGGGGGGAAGCAGCAAGATAAAGCATTAATTCATAGCTTCTCAGTTCATATCTTCACAGTTGTTATTCACCTGATGTGACCTGCACTTAGAAATCCCTCTGAAAAAACACTGTGCAGAGTGTTTTCAGCAGTAGGTCAGGACAGTCTCTGTGCAAGCAACCCATGAAAAGCAGTAAATGAATGACTTTTCAGCAGTAAATTATGACTTATACACCAGGAAAAAAAAACCTTTACCCTGTCTAGAAGATTTTACCTGGAGTATCGAGAGTATTGTCTTGCCGGAGAACAGATTTAAGAGTTTAGATTGGCAATGCAACGTCATTCCTTAAAATGGGGCCAGAAACCAAAAACAGACGGATTTAAAGCAGGGATGTAATTTGTTCTGCAGAAGCTCCAACACACTGCTTGTTTGAGTTTGTTTTTTTGTTTTTTTTTAAACCTGCTGGACGTCACTCTGCATTATAGAGGGAAGACTTCACACAGCCTCCACTGTGGCTTTCAGTTCAATGCGAACTCTTAGAAAAAATGCATTCATGTAATAGGAGCGCTCCCCCCCTTTTTTTGTTTTTTTGTAAATCTGCTGAGTGCATTAGCTGAGTGACGGATTTTTGGAGACAGTAAGCCAAACACAGAAGGTGGAGTTAAAGATTTTGGGAAATGCATGTATGATGGGGGGGGTTGATGAACCCACTCTCGGGTCATGCAGTAGACGGTACTTTGCAGTTGGTGAGAACAGTTTATTTTCATTTTCTTTTCTTACTACAGCAACTTTATTTATAAAGCACTTTCACATAACTACAACTGAAACAAAGTGCTGTACATCAGTAATAAAGTGTAAAAACATAAGACATAAAACAAATAATAAGGCAATAAAATACAACTGAAACAGAAGTAGAAATCAAAGTACTTCAGTTAACAAAAAAAAAAAGAAAATATAGAAAAGGATCGTCTCATATTGGGTTAAAAGCCACCTTACAGTTTATTCATATTTCTTTAATTCCATATCTAATTGTAACTAATAATATATGGCCAAATATTTCTGGAACTTCACTCTTTTTTTTAAAATCTAAAATCCAATTGTCTTTGTTTAATTTAAGTCCTTTTTTAGTTCTGTTGTAATGTTTTGTATTGTGTCATCATCCTGTTAAGAGTTGGAGGAACACTTGTTTTTGGAAACTTTTGTAAAAGCTCCCTTGAACCAGTAGCTTACCATAGAAGGAGAATATGCCACTCCACTGTTTCTTCCCCCAGTTACTCGGGCAGGAAGTGACCACACTGAACACACCCACTTGGCGGTGCTGCATGGTGACTTATTTCCTGTCTGTTACCCCTGGAGACTGAGAAAAGCAGTCCAGGAGGGCTCCATTAAAGCCAATTAGTGAGAATGCATTCTAAAACGGCACTGGAAGCCAACTCCAACCCACCAAATGTCACTAATTATGGTCCTTTTTTTAAAAGCTGAAATTACAGGAGTGGGGTGCCGTTTCTGTGCGCTTTAGAAACTGCACCGTCATCTAACTCTCGCTTTCTTGAAGCGGGGTTAGTGAGGTTATGGGAGAGGACGTGCCGATGTAGCCACCACACACAAGTAGCTTGGGGTTTATTTTGTAGTCAACCCACCAAATTATAAATCTCTCAGCTTGGGGCATGTTTGGGGTTTTTGGTTGGGAATTTTTTCTCTGGCAGGAGTACACATGGCAGACTTTCTCCGTCAAAAACTGGTTAACATGCACCGCCTGTCTTTAATACCCACAAAAGTCCAGAACTAGACTGCGAACTATCCGAACACACCGTCCAGAGCTCAGATACACATTTCCAAATTATGGTTTTTGATGAAGTAACCTCAGTGTTTCTGATTTTTATTTTAAACAAAGCTAATCTGTACTATCCACCTATTGAACAAGGGCTTGAAGCAACTTGTTACTAATATAATTTACACTATTTTGCTCTTATTTCCAATCTTCCTTATATCCTTTCCTACAGGGCACAGATAACATAGACCCCAGTCCCATTCCAAGCCGCAGCCCGGCCTCTTGGAGACGGCAGTTACCCGCCAGCGATTTGCAACACCCGGGAAGCTCGTATGACAGGTTGTCCAAGACAGCAGGAGCCTCCTCCAGAGCAGGGGAGCCGTGGTCTAGTAGAGGACAGGGGTCAGGGGCCAGAGCCGAGGGAAGGAGTGGAGCAGGAAGTAGACCGTGGAGTCACCGTCAGCCTGAGCATCATTAGACCTGCTGGGTCTGAACAGAACTTGTATAACAAGATAGCAGGTAGGATGACACAGCTTTTTTTTCCTATTTCTGAAACTTGTTAATTATAGAAACACGTTTTAATTACCTCTGTTGCAATGATGTCACAGCTCTTAGGGGGATTTGACATAAAATTGGTTGTGTCAGGCTGATGTAACACGGTTCGCAGCACAGGGCCGATGTGCTGTATCACGATGGCAGACAGTGGTTAAATGAGTGCAGAGATTTTTAGTGGGAGGGGGCCGGTTCACATCGGGTAACAGCTACTTCCCACCCTGCTTAAAGCATCCACACACAAAGCAGTTCCACATGAAGATAATAAAGTTTGTCAAGCTCAAAGAAATGCTCTGAAGCTATTCAAAATATTGTGCTGGTAATGAAAGAATAATTATGCACTTATTTACTCCAAACAATCCTTTAAAAAACTTTAAAGTTATACATCCAGGTAAATATACTGTATATGATGATAAACATGACCGCAGTTATCAGCGAGTGAACTTATTTTAAACTAAAGTGCACAGGCTAAAGAAATTTGGGAGGGAAATGATTTGTTTTTCCTTCTAAGAGCAAATACTGCATTTGAGTGCAGCTTCAATTCTCATATATGAAGAACTTGTTTTGTTATAGAAAAATATTGGACTATAACAGACCAGTCATGTCTTTAGAAGTTGAATAGTTGCATTTATTTTATTAAATATGAGGGATTAATTAAGAGATTTGCTTCATTTCTCCTTCACAGCACTTGATTACCCTCTCGCTGACCCAAAGGAGGGTCAGACACCAGTTTTTCATCTAGTGGCCATGTGTACAACCCCCATCTCCAATACCTACAAAAGAATAAAACCTCAAACCACAAACCTGATGGCGTGCATGCACCTCGATCAAGGAGAGCCGGTGCTAACACAGTGCCTCAGAGATCACCCCACCAGCCCACGTTTCCTCTTCTGCTTCTTGTGTCGGATGTATTATAGTGTAACCCTGAAACTTGACAAGGGAGAGGCTGGTGTGCTGGGGAGGACTGAAGATTTCCCTGCGTGCCAGACAGGTTTTAAATGGAAGAAGGACTTATGAGAGTGAGAAGGCCTTTCTCAGAGAAACATTACTGCAGTCTCGGTGGCGCTGGATTCTTCGCTATTGCTTCAACCTGTTTTTGTTTTTTTTTGTTTGTTTTTTTTGTCACTGAAAGAGACTAATTTGCGCAGTCAGTAACAGTGCTGTTTTAACAATGCATCTGCATCCCGCAGGCCTGGATTGTCACATAGAATTCTTCATTAAACCAAAAGATCTCTACTTTAAATGTGACCAAAAACAGGAAGCGAATTACCATCTTCTCTAACTTCTGACATTTTCTTCATCATCCTGAAGTCATATCAGTTTGGAAACTTATTCAGATATACCAGCCATGCATACATATCCACAAACAAGCAGACACATGGAGATTGTAACTATGGGGTTATTTTTAACCTTCGTAACCACTTGAAGCCATACTGTGACCTCAAAATGGTTTTAATTAGATGTTGAGCGAAGTTTTGCATGTTTCAAAGTAATAAATGAAAAGCACTTGAACGGTTATGACTCAGCATGCTCTTTGCTTGAAAAACAAGGAAAAGTTGTTGGTTTGCCACATTTTTAGAAGCACACACAGCATTTTTGTCAAACTGGGACCTTAAATGTCTTTTATTGCTTTACTTTAAATTCTCTGTAATTCGCTTCCTGTTCCGTATCATCCTTTCTCTTTCTTCCCAGCCATGTCAAGTAACGAGAATGCAGATTGCACGCAATGAAATGCAATGCACATGTAGGAAAAAAAACAAAAAAAACAGGAGCAGTGGGTTGTTTATAACTTCAAACCACGATACAAGTTCTGTGGTGCTTTGTTACACAGCAACGGTCCTCACTTGTAGTCTGAGAGGGGCATAGAAAATTGTATTTGTGCTTAAACTGAACATTGGACTTTGGATTACAAGCAAACCTGGCCTGACACGGGGGGATTTTTTTTTCTTTTTTTTTCTTTCTGTGCTGCCGTAAATACTGTGTAATCATAGGAAAGGCTCCCCAGGTTGGACCTCTAGCAAGTGAGTGACAGTCCAGCTCCTGTGTGACTGGATTCGCCGTGCGAATCGTCCCAGATTCTTTCTTTCCTTTCCTTATTTTTTGTCTATGAGGTGTATAACTATGTGACATCATAAAACATCAACTTGGTTTGGTGTGTTGGAGCAATCTCTCATTGACAGGAGTCACTGCAGCAGTGAGGTTGCAGATTTAGCCACTGGCCAGTAATAGAAAAAGATGCTTTGTTTTCTTGTTGTTTTTTTTTTTTAAAGGGGGAAATGTGCATTTCTATGACAGAAACTTTGTAGACATTTTTTTTTCTGAAGTATCTGTCAAAAGCTTCCTGCTGGATTTTAAAACTGCTCCACAAGTCTGACTGCAGAACGTCAGGCGATGTAAAACTATGATCCCAGAGCAAAAGTTTTGAAGACAGCTGAGAAAGACCAGTTACTTAAAGGCTTGATGAATCAACATAACCTCATTCTCGGTTTTCTTCAGGCTGCTAATGTTCAAAGTAACACAAGTGTAACTATGACAACCCTGATTTTTCTTTTGGATCTGATGAACAATGTTTGAAGCTTACTCAACATCTGCTTCTGCTGTTGTGATGTTGAGTGTTGTGCTTTATTGGACCCTGGTGCAAAGGATGTGATTCAGCACATTTCCCAGTTTACCTGCATTCTACCAGCCACCAACTAGCTGTAGTATTTATTAGTCTCTATATACATTTACAAGAGGTCTGCCTTGTGGTAGGAGCTCAGCCTGTTGCCACTTGTCACTTTACTTTTTATGCAAGCAGGAGATTATATATAAGGAAACTGTCCTCCACGCAGTGTCTGTAAAAATGCCAGTCATCGTGACATAGATACAGGTCAGAGGCGACGACTCGAATGAGGAGTTTGCTTGGTCCGAACTCAGACATGTTCGTTAATGTTCACATTTCCGCTCATGATTATTTTCTAATATGTAGACAAATATCTACACCACATTCATATGTGCCTTGAATACAATAGGAGTGGTAAACTATCCCTACAAAAAAAGATGTGATGCTGATTGTAAGGTTAGGTTTTGATTTGTTTCTACTTTTTCTACTTGGAACATTGACATTTATCGTAAAGGTAAGGGAGCTCCTCCCACAGGGATGTCGAAACCATGCTCTTTGAGAAAGGGAAGATTGTTTTTTTGATTTTGTTTTTGTTTTTTTTTTATAACAAATTAAGTAAGATTTTTAAGGAAATGTACACACCACCACCTAAAAGCTACCCTCTGCATTTGACTATCAAAGTAGCAGTGTAAAGTAGCCTCAGAAAGGAACTTCGTGGCTGCTGCAGGCTTTATGATTAAGCAAAAACAGACCAGGCATGCTGTTAAATTCTCAGTCCATATGCCAAGACCCAACAGTCATATAGTCTGTCTACACCCTCTTTGTTACTCTTTCTACCAACCATCTTTGCATGTACCAAGATGTGCCAATCGCTCATGTTTTAAACCAGTTCCAACTTTGCTTTTAGTGTATTTGAGTGACCAAGTGTTTCTTTCAACCTCCATCTCCTTCTGTTTCTCTGCATTTTCCTTGAATTCTCATTTTCCCAAAAGCAGAACCTTGGCTTCAAACAACTGTGATATGTGTTGCTGGTTCAGAGAGTTGTTTTATTGAGGGCCAGAGACTTGTCACCAGATTTTGACGGGCAGCTCCCTGGGTAGCAGAAAGGTCAGAGGTCAGGGCTTCATCTAATCCTGCCTCTACGACTTGACTCAGGCCTTCTAAATACAGAAGAGGGGAAGATGGACAGCTTGGCTGAGATGTCCACTTTGTGGTTAATTAAAACACACAAGGGTATTGAATGTCCCGTTTTGCCTGTGATCATGTTGCCAGAAATACATGTGGTCCTCTGTGTGTGTGTGTGTGTGTGTGTGTTTGGTGTTATCCGCTTCGGCAAGTGTTCTTGTTTAAGGCTGAACAAGCTGCATTGGACATTACAGCAGATCCCAGAGAAGGAAGGTGATTAATAAAATTACATACGTAGCTGAAAGCTAGTTTTCTTATAGACCGACATCACTGAGAAGCAGAATGACTGCAAGCAGCTACTAGATGACACAAACCACAGGGCCCCCATAAAGTTTTGTCACCTGTTTCTCTCCATCCAGTATGTGACACTCTACTATGCGGACAGTCCTGTAGTGTCACTCATCCTCACAATTAAGAACTACACCCAGAAGCTTCTCTCCTCTTCATGTATTCCTCTTCTTTAAACACATTTCCTTTTGAACTCTCTTCTCCACCTTTTTCTTGAAGAGAGGATTAAAGTTTCAGGAAGAGTCCACCTGTCGGAAACTGTAGGTTTTTATGACCCATTGGAGGGCTTCCCTCCTGGATGCAGGGGTTCAAAGCAGGCGGGGCTTTGTAAAGGGCAAAGTTGAAACTCCATCCTCTGCTATGCACAGTGCCTTTCTTCCTTACAAGGCCCCCATGTACACTAACACCTCCGCTTACTCTGCTGTACATCCACACCGTCCAATGAAACCCAGCTGGGATCTGTGTGCCAGCATGAAGACCAGCTGTGACTTCCATCTATTTTTTTTTTTTTTTTTGCACAAAATGCCACCACTCTAATGTGATAAGTTTTTTTTTTATGCTTTCATTGGAGAGAGTCGGTATGGTGTTGACATAGTGGAATGTACTGATTAGTCATCTGGGGCTTTAGTGAAGACTTTACAGGTTTTCCAGACTTGAATGGCGTTTGTAGCACTGAAGAAATGGCTTTGTTCGGCACAGTTTGATGGCTGTATGGCGGTTTTAAAGAAGATGTGCTGAGTCAGAGCACTGGTAGAATATCTGCTGTGGTTTTAAGATTATATTGGACAAGGCTGGTGATGAAATAAAGAGAGGATGTAGAGAACAAAAAGGAAAGAGGCTGCTTCATGCTGATCAAATGGCACCAAGGGAGATACAGAAATCCTCCAACTCTGTGGTGGAGAACGTTAAAACATCTGTTATTTACAGGTCATTGGTTTTTTTTTTTGTTAAATTCCCCCCTCTAGAATGTACTAGAGTAGACTAGAATGTACTTAGTGCAGATTGGACTGGCGAGGCAAAAATTACTCCCAGTACTGAGCAGGCGCTTATCGTCAAAATGCCTCCATTGTAAAGCTGGGGTCATGATGTCACAGGGTGGCATAGGCCATAATCTGCACTTAACCAGCACTTAACTTA
Organism: Telmatherina bonti; assembly: GCF_933228915.1. Taxonomy (NCBI): domain Eukaryota; kingdom Metazoa; phylum Chordata; class Actinopteri; order Atheriniformes; family Telmatherinidae; genus Telmatherina; species Telmatherina bonti. The sequence continues at coordinate 20,433,023 of NC_136631.1, read as the reverse complement.
AAGACCTCAATTGACTAATACCCCCAAATACCCCCTTGTTAAAAAGTTTTCTCTTTTGTGCCCCAGAATTGTATTTAATAGCTTTTTGCAGAATGTTATAAAGTCAAATGTGTCATTTCTTTCTTTCTGTTTTTTTTGCACCAGCCACATTGTAGTATTTAAAAATGATTTCACAAAGATAGGCTGGCGAACAAACAGCCAAGGAATTGTGTTTGAACATGAATATTGAGGTATGGCACCATGTTATGTCTGTGTCGTAGCCTTCAAACATTGTGCCAAAATCATTCCACAGTATTTACAGTTTACAGTCGGAGACGGTTCCAGTGTTTCCCCCCCTGATGGATACCTTGTTTCCAGTATGCTGAAATAAAGGGGAGATTTTCACTTTGAGGGTTTTCTTTTTGGTTTCTGCTCATGTATGTTTTTATTTCTTTGTTAAACAAAAGATGTCTTATTTTAGAATCTATATTGGATAGATTTTTATTTAAAGAAAATCCTGTAATTTTGTAAAGTGGGCCTTATTATTGAATTATATTAAATATTTGTCCATTCTGATTTTATTATTGCTATTTTTTTTCAAGGTGATGTGTCTTCATCAGTGCTATTACACTCCTGGAGAGTTCCTCTTCCTGTGCTTTGTGTTTAGTAGTTTAACACGAGACATGTCTCACAACCTGGACATGATGACACACTTTGGATCAGAGAGAGATGCCATAGCAATTGAAAAATTTGAGTTATGTGTTGTTGTTTTTTTATCAGGACTGAGCAGGGCCGAGTGGTTCGCCACGTGTCGTCCCATTTACACGGGAGCCAGTCAGTGCTGCCTTGTCGCTGCTTTTCTCACCCTCACTCATAAATTCAGGTCTGCTCAGTATGTTTGTATGTGCTGCCAAAGAAAGAAGCATGCAGGCCCCCCACATGTGTATATATGTAAAACACACACAAATAATCTAACGAATTGAGAATTACTACAAGATATCTTTGCTGGATCTGTTCTTTCCTCCTCTCATCTACAGATGGTCTCTGACCTGCTGGTTTTTAACACCTGAGCATTTATAAATATGTGAGCAAATCAAAAGGTGTCAAACACAAACATGTATGGTTGATTATTGCATCTCAGTGTGTCAGCAAAGCCAGGTGGACTAGATGGGGCTTTTTTTTTTTTTTTTTTTTTTTTTTTTCCTCCCAAGTTTAGACTTAATACATTGTGCATGTTTTAACCTTACTGTGGCTGGCGCACTCTGCATGTAGGTCTCTTAAAGTTGCCAACTGTACAGCAGACCATATGTATTCCAATAAAAATAAAAACCGACCTGTTTGTAAAGCGTCTCCGTGTTGGAACTTGTGCCTGGGTGAATGCAAAGTTGTGTGAGACGCAACAATGCACTTTACGTTAAGTGTCTTTTATGGTTCTTAATACTGAACAAGCTCAGCAAGTTCTGATTTCATAGCTGTACACCCTCTGAGTGTTTAAGGTGCGTGTGTGCAAGCCAATCTCCCAGTCTGCTTGAGGGGCAGTGGGTGGGGGTGGGGGGGGGGGGGGTACAACAGCTGACAGCATGCAAAAAAAAAAAAAAAAAAAAGGCAGACAAATGAGGCAAATTGGTCAGGTACTAAAAGGAAAACCACAAGCTGCTGTGGAATGCAGAGTCAGCGCACACATTTTGTTCTTTACCAGCTACGCCTCGCTTTGTGAAAGCTACTTTCATTCCTAAAACCTTTAATTATCAAATTATCTCTTCTCATTTTTCAGACCTGTGATGAGAATCATTCAGATTCTTAGTTGGATTATAATATGATTTACACAGTGAATTTATTTTGCACTAAATCATCTTCTTGCACTACATCAGAGAAGTCTCCGCATGTGAAATTCAGCTGCCTGGACCAAACTGTGTCGATGTTTCATCGCAAAAGCATAACAGGCTGCTTTACAGTATTAAGAAAACCTATTTAATGCTGTTAAATCAATGTGTTACATGTAACAAACACATTGAGCATCAGTTTTTAAATGATCAGGTTTTTATCTTGTTTATTTCACTCCTGAGTCTCAGCAAGCACTGATGTCTGACCTGAATTAGTGCTGTGATGTCAACCATGAAGATGAGTCAGAGGTGCTCCAGGTGAGTGGAGGTGGACAGACACATTGCTAAATTTTCTTTTTTTTTTTCCTTTTTAATTAAAAAGAACAGTAAGAGGTTTAGTTTGATGCACGTAACTTGTTGATAATTTGACACTGTCTTGGTGCAGCTTCTTAAGTAGAGATGCAACTATCTCCGTCTACACCACCAACGCTGACATGTTAATGGGAAAACTTTTTCACTGAAACAAAGGAACAAAAAATCTGAATGCGGTAGTGTTGTGAGATGGAAACTGAATATGTGGATTCACTGTCTGGAGAAGTTAAAAGTAGGTTAAGATATTTCACTCTGGAACAAGTGGAAAAATAATCTCAGCTGTTGTCAAACAATTTGAGTATTTATGGTGTAAAAAAACAAAACATGCATAATATAATGCAATTCCCCAAAAATATAGTTGGGGAAGAGGGTGTATTATATCAGCTTATGTCTGCTGCTGTACCAGGAATGCAGTTGATATGGGCTCGAGGTAATGATGAACAACCCCACTGGTCAGTAGCACACGCAGTTTACCAAGATGGTGAAAGTACCAGCGCTGCAGTCTAAAACTACTCAAATTACTGCTGTTACATCAAACATCACCTTTGGTCATAATAACCATGGTGCTGAGAGGAAACAAGGCCTGGAAACTGACGAGCACAGAGCCCTGAAGTTCAGCTCTACAGAACAGCTCATGTGTGACCGTTTTAATCTCACCCCCACATTCATCAGATCCCCATTATGCAGAGATGCTGCCAGGGACCCTCATTTCTCCCTCTGACACAAAAAAAACACACCGCCACAGACTCTGGGAGGTAGCCAGACCTGGAATGAGGAAGGGTCAATGGAGGGTCAAGGCCAAAGCTGCCATATTACTTTTATACAAGCATGTACAAATAGTTTAATGCTCCATTTGCACTTTTGTAATGTATGATATTCACACAAGACAAACCAAAATTTTAAGTCCTGTTATATATTTTAAATGAGTACTAACTAAAACTGCATTTTTTTGTTGTCTTTTAATAACAAAAACATTTGACAATATAAAATAAAATAGGATGACAAGCCTGCAATGGCAACAAAAACATTCACAATTCCTTTAAACAAAGCCATATTCTTTTGTTTTAAGTACAAACTTTAACTACAATCTGCTGCCTAGATGACAGAATTAAATGAATGAGGCATCCAGCTACAGTATAGAGCAACATTTTAGCTTTAGAGAACCAAGACAAGACCTTTTAGTGTAACAACGGAAGTGTGTAAAAAAAAAAAAAAAAAAAAATCTTCCCTTTAAAAGACATGTTTTAGTGGAGAGGGTATGTTGCTGTGTTGGTCACCTGCTGAGTAAAACGTGTGGTTTTTAGCCATTTCTTTAACTTTCTACCAGAGTTCATAGATAGCACTTACCACGCAAGGACAAACACATCAATTCATTCCGATTACTGAAATTAAGCGCATGCTTTTACTTTCTAAAAAGGAAGAAATCACATTTAGAAACGCCCACAACGTGTTGCTGCATTCGCCTGTGATAAAAACTGAAATGTTTTCTTGTAGCATGGCAGAAGCCCAGTCTTTGTAAGAGTTTTCTTCACCCTCTGTCATTCAAATCTATATGCTCATTTTTATCCCATTCTGTCTTAAATGCTCCAGCGAGGAAACACTCATTCCAGTGACGTTAAGCTTCTTTTTAAACGACCAGCTAGAGTTGATAGAACAGTCAATTGATAAGGCCATTTCAGACGCTGGCGGTGGGCTGAGCCTGCTGAGGGTTGCTGGTGGCTGTGGGTGTGGCTTGTCGTGGAAGTGTGTACATGGCCCCCAGGAACTGATCTGCGATGCGTCCGGCCTCTCGGAGGCCGCTGAGCAGGGCGCCGTGTACTGTGGCGGGGTAATTTCTAATGGTGTGCTCACCAGCAAAGAAGAGACGAGGGACAGGCTGAGGGGAAAAAAAAAAAGAAAAAAGAGATGAGTTAACACTTAAAATTAGGATTGATCCACTACAAACATACATAAAAATAGGGGCTTGAATGGTGGTGGTGGTAAGGAAGGTTACAGTCACATTTCAGAACTCTTCAGTCAACACATAACTTGTTCGCATCAATCTTCACACAAACATCAAAACAGTTGGAAAAACATCTGCGTTGGCAATAAACTGCTCCGTTTTGGTTTGGTTGAACATTGTGGGCAGGGTGGGATGTCTTCCATCCCCTCACTTTCTCACAAACTGCCTCATCCAAAACACAAGCTCGTATATTAAGGATTCCTTGCTTCTTTTTTTTTTTTTGGTCTCACCTGCGAGGCTCCGGGAATAGCTGCGCCGGGTGTGATGGGCTGCGCCATGAGGTCGTAGTCATTACCCGAAGAACCTGCCGCGACGTACGAGTAAGAGCCCCTCGCCCATGGATCTGCACGCCAGCGGGTGACCACAGTTTCCTTTGGCTGCCATAGCAACAGACAACACCACATACATTTTAGGACTTTCCATGATGATATGAGAGAGACCTGTAAACAGCTGGGTGATGCACAGTTCCAATGTTGGCCTGCATGCATGTTATTTTAATCCCATCTGAAACCATAAGCAAATGACTTATAATGATGGGTGGTTTGGATGCGACTCCGCTTATGAGTGTTTTCACATATGCTTGCTGTGTGGTGGTTACGAGGGTAATTCAGGAATGAATTCCACTTGAAATGTTGGACAGAGAAAAAAAAAAAAAAAGAGTGGGAAAACTATGGCAGATAAAAGAAGCTCCATTTTTCAGTTGGAATTTGATGAGTGCAAAGGATTTATAATGAAAGACAAAACTGACAGCCCTGACTACTGAATTATAGGATGCAAAAGTACCTGAGGTACAGCGCTACTTCCAAAAATTCCTTTAAGAATTGCAAGGCAGCGTCCGACGATAACATCATCACTAATGTTCTCCATGATCCCAGCTGCCTCTCCAGCCATCAGAGCAAGCAGGATTGGAGCTAAAAGAGGGGGAAAAAAACCAAACATGTTTTTTTTTAAAAAACAAACAAACTGCTAAATATTGTATGCTGTCAAAATGTACCCAAATGCACTATATTCTTTAAAAGATACATTTAATTAGAAAGTCTTGGATTGACACACAAGTTTTAAAATTTTAAAGTATTCATTGTAGAAAGTACTGTTCTCCAATGAAGTGGATAATTACATTAAAAAAAAGTGAATTAACCACTAAATGTTTTAGTTCAACTTGTATTCAAACAATCCTCTTCATCACACCATTCATATTTTGACATCATCAGACTAAGATAATGTTTGGTATGCTGTTAGCTTTTCTATCAAAGAGTTTGACATCAGAGAAATTACTGCAGCATGACTTAAATGTCAAATTCATAAAACAATAATTGTGGCATGGACTGTTTACGTTTTCCATAAATTCTGCCCAAAAGTTGAATATATACTGGCATCATTAACTTAGCAAAATGCTGATTAAAATACAAGCATTTGCAATGTGTGACAGATGCATAATCTCATCACCTTTATAAAGATTCCAAAAGAGGAAGAGTTCACCCCGGCTTGCAGTTGTGGAGCCGACATGACCAAACAGGTTAACACTGGGATCCCAGAACACACGGTCGAAACACAGCACCACCTTTAAACATGGAAGAAAACAATGCAAAGTCACCCAACAGTAAATATGCTTATTTCAGTAAGAAGCTCACTGTGACTATCTGTGAGGATAATCTCATGTTCAGCACATTTACTGCCATTAAAACCATCATGTACATGATGGAGCGCCCCCTGCTGGACATGCAGCAGTAGCAACAGCTAAGGTTGCATAATAATGCAGTATTCTCTCCTCTGTGTTGCACCAGCACATAGACTATTCTGCTGCTGAGATGATGCCGAGTAACAGAGAGAGAGAGAGAAAGTGCTGGCGGGTCAGCAATGACGCAGGAAGAGCACCGAATTATTCTAACACAAACAGGTGCTATTTCCACCCCCATCTGGACAGAAAAAAGTGAAGGAACAACAAAATGCTTTCTATGTCCAGATGGAGGTGCAGGAAAATCCTTTATGACAGATTTCATGAGAACACTTGGGCAGATGTATGAAAGGGGAAAAAAAAAACAACAAAAAAAAAAACAAAAAAACCCTGGATACAGCAGGTGTGATGCGCCACTTTTTGCAAGACATAAATTTAGACTCCAATGAAAATGATACATTTTGACAGCAAAAGTCCTCCAACAGCATTGAGGTCATGCTCACAGCATAGTGACACAAAATCCTCACTCGTGTTAGAAACCTACTTCGTTTTATGATTTACAGCTTGGAATTCATATCAAACATGTTCACATTAAATGCAGTCTGATCAGGTCGAAGATGTGAGGAAGGAACATAGTCACAACACGAAACATGCTCCATGCATTTGTAGAAGTCCAACCTTGTTCAGGTTTCCAAAGCCCATCCTCTGTATGGCTGACGTCTTCCACTCTGGTAGTGGGGGAACAAACTGGACTGCTGGGGGCTGCTGCTTCAACACGCCAAGGGGCAGTGTGCACAGCACGGCGTCGCACTTGTATATGAACGTCTGAGTTGTGGAACGGGTGTTGACAGCTATTACCTCACAGCCTGAAGAGAAAACAAATAATTTTTACATGGACACAATACGACTGTATGAATTTCAGTTACTTATAGTATGTTTCACTACTTTAAAAGGTCTCTCATACACACACACACAAACACACACACACAGTGCACATACCAGATGCTGTATATCGGACCTGTCGCACTGCTGTGTTCAGTTTGATGTCCAAACCCTCAGCAAGGGCCACAGGAACACAGGAGTAACCATTTCTTACTGTCAGGTGGCTGCCAGTGAACTCAAAATCATCATCCTGTGGAGACATTAATTTCCCCATTAACCATGAAAGCATCTCCAAGTTAAACCGACTTGTAAAGGCCCAAAGTGACCTTGCCGTCCTGACAGGTCTTATATCACACCCTTATGACATTTCAAATTGTGTTCATGTACACACCTGATCCCAGTGCTTGAGAGACAGGGTGGAGAGAGGTGTGGCGTTGGCAAACTCCAAGTTGGCAAAGTGCCAGTCAAGGATCTGCCGATCCCTCGACGAGAGGTAAACATCACTGTGGGAAAGCAGGGAAAGGAGACAGCAGCTATTAAGACACCTGAGAGACAGATTCATACCTGCAAACACCAGAACAACTCAGACAGTTGTTGATTTAATGAAAATATAACACATGTAAGGAGCTGAAAACAAAAGTAAGAAAAAAGGTATGTTGCCACAGGGCATAAGGTGGCGTAATAATTAAGCATACTCAATGGTTTGAAAAATACACAAAGTAAACTGGGATTCATATAATGTAACATTACTCATCAAAAATACAGTTAATGTTCAGAAAAAGTGGGTAACAAATAGAAAAAGGCTCAATTTCAATCAGGCTGCAAAACCTACATAACAAAGACTCGAGTACATTTTCTTTTTTTAAGACAAGATTTTTTTTTTTTTTATCTGGAATGTACAGACAGAAATCTGCTCGGTTCCAGTTTTCAAACACAATGTGGATCAGCAAGTCCCTCTACATAAGATACACATCTGTTTGACATCATCAATCAGATTCCATGTGGCTAAACCTGCAGTACTGTCAGCATTAGCCACTGAAGCAGCAAAAGCTTGTCATCTAGGTTTTTCCCCTCAAGGTTTTGTTGCAAATATTTGCCATGGTTTGGAGCCAAACGTCACAAAAAGATCTGCTGTCAGTTTTGATTTCAGAACAGTTTGTGTGTCTCAGTCAAATGTGTTCTTACAAATCTGATTATTTGCAAAAGATTCTAAAGACCTGTAGTTATGACTACGAACTGTCAGATTTGCGTTACTCTGAAATCTGACCAAAATTGAAGAAAAGGTAGGAAGTTGTTTAAAAAAAAAAAAGAAAAGAAAAAAAAAAGACAGGGTTGCATACCTGGGTGGATTGGCCTCCAGCTCCTGTAGCTTCTCCTCAAGCTTCACCTGCATCTCTACCAACTCATCATACTCCTGCGTGGAGACACATTTTGTATGGATCAATAAGAACAACTGCTTTTAAAACATTTTGATAATATATAAAACGTCTTTTTAAAAAGCGTTATTCTGAAAGTAAAGTGTGCCTTTTCGACATCACACGTAAGCTAAGCAATAATACTTGAATATTTCCACCGTTTACATGTTGCATATGTAAACATACAAGATACACACCCGACAGGCTTCAGGTAGAAAGGATAAACAACTCTGACACCGTGGGCGGACTCAACCTGTTCATCACTTCACCACATAATAGACTAGAACAGCAGCACAAACTCTGCTACCACCTACTAAGACATAGCCACATACAGGCTCCAACCGAACAAACTGTCCCCAAAAAAAACACTAAAAGTAGCAAGAAATCCACAAATTATCCAAATAAAAGTATGCTGAGTGGCACCACCACCCCCTTACTGGCTTTACAACTGGGTTATAAGTGTAGTCACATATGCATGTTATGAGCACAAACACACTGTTAAATGCTCTGTCTGCTTTGTTCAAAGTGTGTTTATGAATCTACAAACATAAAGACAGTCAGAGTGTGATTCAAAGCCTTGAAGTGGTTTCTCAGACAGGCTCAATTTCAGATAGCAGCTGTGTTTAAACCAACTAAAACACACACACACGCACAGCAGCAGTGGAGGTGTTTTATTCTCACCAAAAATAAAACACCAGTGCTCACTAATAATACATCCTAGCCGGACTTTAAACAACTTAAAACACAGTCTGGCGGGTTTACTTAAACATAGCAGCATCTAAATTTTGTGAAGCATCTCCCATAATGTAGAAGAGTGTAAAAGTATCTCCTTTACCACAAATCTCTTCTAGATTGTTTAACAACTGTTGCTCATCAAATCAAAGTTTCTTTCCTCCTGAATTTTGGACACATCTACTAATCAGCTACAGGAAATAACTACAGCAAAGGAAAACACAGACATTATAAACAGTTCCACTTTGATAGTTTTTAAACTGTGATGGAGTCAGGTCTGGGCAGCGGCCTATTAAAGAAACTGCCTGCAGATTGGCAATATGATGGCTGTCAGATGTGAGGAGAAGTAAGAGCTCCACTGTGATGGAATCTGGCGAGCTTACTTTGCAGAGTGCGGTCAGATCGCGGTGTTTGCTCTTCACCAGGAACTCCGCTGTGATATCTCTGGGCGGCTTGACTTCACTTGCTTCTTTATACTGCTGATGGAGCTCCTTGACCCGTTCCTTCGTGGACACCATCTAAGATGTGGGAGTAAAAAAGAAAAAAAAAAAAAAAAAGGGAAATTATTAGCATCGCGAGTAATCTGAATCCACCACTTCAAACTATCTGCATACAACGTAACTCCTGCTCACCTTGTTGAGAAGATCCCGAAGTTCCTCCTGAGTCTTCACAATCTTTTTCCAGTGTTCAATCTGCTCATCTTTTACATGCTTCTCCTGCAGCCTGCACACACAGATACAGCGTTGATGTTTTTACCTGCATCTGTGTGCACATGATCCTTCTGCAACCAAGACCTGGCGAAGCATCGACCATACTTACTGTATGACCACCTCCAGGGCCTGTCCCAGAGAAACGGGCTTGTTGTTGAGGAAGTTGAAGTCCAGCTGGTGGCTGAGGTAAGACGTGGCTTCCAGAAGTCGGTTGAACTCTTGCTCCACCATCTCATCTTTTTCTTTTGGGACCTGGGCAGATAATCCGACAAAGAACAAATGTGGTGTAGAGCAGCGCTAAAGGTAAGGGAGATGGTAGTAAAAAAAAAACAAAAAAAACATGACAGATCCAATGAATGTACACTATTTTTTAGCAACTCAAAAAATTATAAGTAGCTCAAAATACAAAAACACACTGATAAAATTTGACAGAAAAACTTTACATTCTGAAATTCCCAGAATTCCATTCCGTTTCATAAACATGCAGAGGGTAATGTGACATGTTTCCAGAGTTAGTTATGATGGAAACAACACTAAGGTAGACCAATTTTACAGGTTAAAAAACTTTACCAAATAAAAAAGAAAAAAAAAAAGTGGAAGTGCAATTCAAATGAAGAGAGAAGAAAGTTGTTAAAAAATTATAAGTGACGGAAGAAATTGATGATGTAAATAAATATATACATACACTTGTGCACCGTTCACCCTGTAGTGGTTCACCAAAAGATGAAGATGGAAGGGGTTGAAAAGACAAGAAGGGAGGGGAGATAGAAAGAGAACATGTTCAGTAAACACGGCTTTAACCTCAAACAGGTTTTATTCAAAAAGTAAAACATGTACATTTAATTTGCATTTTCCTCTGGAGGAGGAAACCAGTTACACATGATGTGGATGCCTCAAGAGCCCCGCAGTCTATTCTCTGCTGTAATGGAAGTGCCCGGGAATTAAACCCAAACATCCTACTAATGTTGCAGCCACTAAATGGACACAATACAACTGAAGGAGTAGGGACATATTGTTTATTTCCAGCTTAACCGCATTAAACTACATCCGTTTTCTGGTCTGCTCTGTCCTGAGAGGAAGTAGAGCTGTTGCTGATGACACACAGGGGTAAGTGGTTTAATAAGATTACAATTCCCTGTGTTTTTGTGGCTCATGGAAGGAAGAAAAGAAAAAGAAAACAGATCTTTGCCTGAAGTCAAAAACAAGCTTGAAGAAGAGGTCTGAACACAGATACAGAATGATTCTGGTAAAGGCAGTAAATATGAAAAGGGGCTCTTTAAAAAACATTGCCCATCTAGCAAAAAGATGTGTACATTTCATTTGCATTGTTTTCCGATTTGTGTTAACTTTTCCTCTGGGATGCATAAATAACAAAAGAAAAAAAAAAAAAGACTTAGTAATTATTTAATTAGTGAAAAAAAAGACCAGGTCCTATCAATATAACATTTATATCACACGATCCAGTGCAGAAAAGGTTGCATTGTCTTGTCAGATAAGGACTATGTCATTCAACCATGCAAAGTGCTGGGAAAAAAGTATGAACCACAACGCTAATGATGCACAAATTAAACGGAGCTGTGAAGTGGAAATCCCTGGAATCAGATCAACAGAACAAGCTTGGAGGAGCCAGTGTGCTATTAACAAGAAGCACCTGCTGATTTGAACCATGACAAGCAACAGGAAATATCAAGAACTGATAATTTCATGCAGCTGGAATTGTTTAGAAATGACCTAAAACTGTTTAGACACACGTCAGTCACATAAGGACAATTTCTGCACACATTTAGACAGCATCGCAGAGGTCGACTGATGTGGCTTTTTGTAGATTCGATGCCAATTTTGAGCTTTAGAAATCAGAACAGATGATGGCAAATATATCATGTTAAAGTCTGCCATGCTGGAGGCTGCACCGCATCATGGGAGCTATGATTTTGGTTAGAGGCCACACACATAAAGCCTAAACTGATGGTTTAACCTAAGTTATTTATTCCTTGAAAGCCTCAATGAAAGCACCCACAATAGTTCACACGTCTTGGAAAATGTTAAAAATGCTCGTGTAAAGCCACGTTGTCACACAGAAAACTGAAGCATCAGATTGAGATACAAATCAGAGTTGCAGAAAATTCATTCAACATTCCTGCTGACCGATGTGCTGATCAGGTCCACACAAACTGTTATCCTCAAAGTCTTGACAAGATATTAAAACAATACTTCACATACATATACTGCAAGAGTGTATCAGCACATATGTCAGTATGACTGAAGATAACAAGGGTTTTATTAAGCACCTAATAGAATAAGTCACAAGTAGGGCTTGACCGCCATTAGAATATTGCAATCTCTCAAGATGGTAAGTCACATCATGATTTCTTAAGTAAATCTGTGCTTCTGTAAATGACATGAAGTCTGTTTACAACTCACTACAAGCTTTTAATGGATTTGGCTGAAATGACAGATGAAAGATTTTATACTTACAGCCTGGCCGTTAGCTTCATACAGTGGACACTTCTGTTTGATCTTGGCAAGCTCCATGTTAACCTGCTTACTGATCACAGCCATAGGATTCCCTCCTGAGCAATCACACATAAAAACGACAAGACTAAATGTACGGTTACCACCCTCTACTGGATCATCCAAGTCACTGCAGAAGTTCTAGCAAGACCTCAAACCAGATGAGAGCAAAACTAATTTTAATATATATATATATATATATATATATATATATATATATATATATATATATATATATATACATACATACATACACACATTTTAGGGCTGTGACAATATGCTTTTGTACCAATTTGATTTAGATTTTTTGGGTACCGATTCTATTTAAATTGCGATTCTCACAATTCTTCGATAATGCTGATTTTTGTAGATTGAAAACAACAAAAAAATGTACAAAACTTTGTTTTGCTCGTCATTTTTCCTCATTTCAGTTAGGAAAAAACAACACAGTAGACAGTCCATCATTCTGCTGCTATAATGCCCAAGATGACAAGTAAAAAGATCAGTAAAAACAATAAAAATGACAAAACATTTATAATGGATTATTTTTAATTTGAAAAAAAAAGAAAAAAGAAAAGGATTTTTTTAACTAAAAAAAAAAGTCCATTTTAAAACTGTGAAGCAAAAAAATCCCAATATTCAATTTTTTGATTCGATTTTCCGATTAAATTTTCCCACCCCTAATATTATATATATAAAAATAAAAGTATACACTTATACACAGCTTTATAGCCAAAGAACTTCTGTAATCTGTAGATTTTTCTCATTTAACTTATGTGACTGACTTTGGCATACAGTTGGGGGAAAAAAAACCAAAAGAATCTAATCCTCACCCAACCCCGTCACCACCATGGCCCCCAGATCTGCAACATAATTGCCCTTCCTAAATGTAGCCACTCGGCCTCCAACACGGTCCTGCATTTAACCAGAAGGTAAAGCGTTATTAGCAGAATAATGCTGCATTTGGGATTCATGTACAATTTCAAAATAAAAAAGGCAAATTCAGATTAAAGTATGATTTATAATAACAAAACATGTTATGCCAAACAGCTGAATAAGCAAATGAACAACATTGTGTTGGTGACCTACCCTGGCTTCCAGCACTGTCACATCCATCCCAAAGCTCTGCAGCTGCCTGGCAGCAGCTAGACCAGAGACACCGCCCCCAATGATGATAACTTTCCCAGTCTTCTTGGCTGTCACAACAAGCAGGAAATGCATAAATTGTCACATTTAATACTTAATTATATGGCAGCTAATTTTTGCTCTTAGTAAGCATCAGTGTAAACTCACTTGGTAAAGGCTTGACTCGCTTGTAAATACCAAAGTTAATGAGGCCATGCCTTTCTAAGTAGCTGTGTATCCTGTGGACCAACACAGTGTCACCTATACAGAGAAAAAGAAAGCAGAGTATTACATCTAAATTTGTACTGGAAAGAAAGAGAAATGAACATAATGTGTAATTTATTGTCTTACTGTTGTATGGAGCTTCAAGCTGCTGTACTGTGGCCTCAAAGGTCAGTTGAATTTTAGGGTTGTCCAACCACAGCTGGATCTGGATGAGAATAGTATGAATAGGAGTTTTAATTATACTTAGCAGCAATCATTAGACACTTTTAGAAACAAAATAAGGGGTTAAATGACACATACTGTGCGGTTGCGTATGTACAAGAAGACTTTCTGAGTCTGTTGGGGACCACTGATGATGTCGGGGAAGCAGGCTGCCTCTTGTGACGTCATTCGGTCATGAGGTAGACGGCTCTGGAAAGCAGCTCCTTCAAGGCCTGAAAATAAGCCGCATTTTTTTTTTTTTTTTTTTAAACTGAGATAAATGTGATCTGAGGTCACAGGGTGTTCGCGTGATGATTTTGCTGTTTCCTTTACTCATTTCATAACGTTAGACTAACCAGATGGCTCTTCAGGTTCACTATCATTCTCCTCCTCCGGTGGCGGAGCTGGAGGAGGGATGACCTGCTTCCTTTCTTTCTCTGCCTTGGCGTTTCTCTCCTCCTCAGAATAGTACTCGTCCTCCGACAGGTTGGCCAGGCTTTCGTCCATCTCACGGTACTCCACCTGCAACAGTAGGCACAATAAAAGCATCATTAAAACCGGCGTTCGGACTCCTCAATACTTTAATTACTCACACTCCTGAGAAGTGCTGAAACCTTTCCAAGAGTAACCAGCAAATACTATTAACATCTGCAGACTCTGGAGAAAAGGGAAAAAAAGGTTTTTAACTTCCACTGAGACAAGCATATGTTAGATACTCTTGAATATAAATCAGACTATAGATGAACCCTTCATCAGTAGAAGCTAACTGTCATTGAATGTAAAAAAATTTACACACTAGTTAATAGAATATTCCCTCCTAGGGGTGCAGCAACCTAAAATGTTTACTTTTGCTCGCTTGCGTCGACTTGTCCTGCGAACTTCAGCTGAGTCCTGATCCGCCCCTCCAGGGCCTGATTGGTGAGGGAAAGAGGCTCCTCCAGGTTCCCCACTAGGGGAAGACCTTTCCTTCTTCTTTGAATCCATCGGTCCTGCAGCCGAGGCTGAAGGACCAGTCTGTGCATCAGAACTCAAGGCCCTTTCACCTCCTGATGCTCCAACAGAAGATGAGGAGGAGGAGGAGGAGGAGGAACCAGCATCTGATTTCTTGCTAGACAGCATAATGGAGGATGTAGGAGGCCTCTCCTGAACAAACCAGAACCAAATCAAATCAATAACAACTGTAATATGATATAAGAAGAATGTGCAAACAACAGTGAAATCAAATATTTTTTGTGAAATGGTTGAAACATGAATGTTACGATAAAAGGTATAACCAATAAGAAAGAAAATATTACAAATTGTTAGATGAAAATGACTAAGTGTGAGCAGTAAGTGCAATGGACAAATAAATATTTAAAGTGTGTTATTTTTACAACTTTATGATATTCCCGACTGACAAAAGTGTACAAAAAAACAACTGTTAGCAACATTAAACAAACAAAATATAATAATCTAAATTTAATCCAGTTTCAATCTCACTTTCTTGTAGTTTGTAGGCCAGTCAAAATTCCTAGATGACATAATTTTAAACCATATATATCTATATCTATATATATATCTATATATCTATATCTATATCTATATATATAGAGAGAGAGAGAGGGAGAGAGAGAGAGAGAGAGAGAGAGAGAGAGAGAGAGTATCCTTCTGATATTGAATCTATCTAAACATATACCTGATGCTGTCTAAATTTATGGAATATATCACCTCAAAAACACTGCATCTGGATATACTGGATGACAGAAAAGATGTTAACTAAGCATGAATGTCATGGTTTTATGAAATGAGGGCAGCAAGGTACAGTAACCTTGTCTTGTTTTACCCATTTTTCCGTACACCTGGTAATATCCATTCAAACACTAAGAGACGAAGACAGAACGAGAAATACGGTTACAAACAGGACCAATTGAACAAATTAAAAATTTTTAAAAAGTTGGTCTTGATAGTAACACAATGATTTTAGCTTATAGATGAACAAGTGAGAAGCATAAACTATCATGTCTGTAGTTATCATGTTTACCTGAACATTCAGCATGCTGGCCAGTGGCTAAGCAATGCTTTTTAGTTTCGATAGCAGTAAAAATGTATTTATGCGGAAAATACTTTAACCTTAACCTGTTTAGATAGTAACTGATTAAGTTCTACAAAAATTATTAGTCAATCAGAACCCTTGGTCGCATTTCTGCCGCAACTCGTTGATTCCCATTTTGCCAAGATACACTGATACTAGCTAATATTAGCAACAAAAAGGCTAGCTCTTGAAATTAGCTTGTGCTCACAGACGTTTCGCTGTTGATACCGACTTCCATTAAACCTAAATAAATCAATTATTTCATTCCTTAAATTAAACTGCCACAGATATGACAGACATAAATACCGATCGCCATGAAATGTACACTTTTCTTATAAATCATAGGAGACCATGCTATGTTAGCAGACGCTAACAATGACAATTGGCTAGCTGTGGCACAGGAGCAGGTGCGCTGGCTTTGCACACAGAGATCTAGTATTACAACCTTGCTGCAAAATAATTTTAAAAAAGTATGTCTCTTCATATTGGGGCGTATACTTTATGTCGACAATGAATTGCAGATATAAAACATTAAAAATATTAATACCTCTCAATCCTCCGAAGATGTCAACACAAAGACGGTAGGGTAGCAGGTCCTTTTTCAACGAACTCTTTTGTGATTGGTGGGTATTAAACGTTACGCAACACATCTCAGTAACATGATTGGTTCAAATAACCATCAATCTGCACAGGAAAATATAAATTTTTTTATTCTCAGCACGAAAAAAGACAGATTTGTGAACTACATATGTATTTATAACCACCATATTTAATTAAAATAAATTTAATGAAGAATATATTGAATGAAGAATATATATATATATATATATATATATATATATATATATATATATATATATATATATATATATATATATATATATATATATATATATATATATATGTATGTATGTATAAATATAAATTTTTTTATTCTCAGCACGAAAAAAGACAGATTTGTGAACTACATATGTATTTATAACCACCATATTTAATTAAAATAAATTTAATGAAGAATATATTGAATGAAGAATATATATATATATATATATATATATATATATATATATATATATATATATATATATATATATATATATATATATTTATATATGTGTATATATATATATATATATATTTATATATGTGTATATATATATATATATATATTTATATATGTGTATATATATATATATTTATATATGTGTATATATATATATATATATATATTTATATATGTGTATATATATATATATATATATTTATATATGTGTATATATATATATATTTATATATGTGTATATATATATATATATATATATATATATATATATATATATATATATATATATATATATATATATATATATATATATATATATATATATCTTCATTAAATTTATTTTAATTAAATGTTAAGAGCTGATCAGGATTCAGGGCTGTCGTTCTGCACTCAGTTTCCCGTCTGCTTCGAAACTGATGAAACCGAGCACTGTAGTAAAGGAAAGGATGCCTGGATAGTGACGGGCAGGAAGAAGAGGTGTGGTTAGACAGGTAGAGGTGTAAGGTGAGCTTCTACATTGCACATAACGCGAAACGAACGAGAGATTCAGTCACTGAGGTTGTTGACTGCTTTGTTTCTACAGTTTCAGCTGACTCCACGTAAGTAACACAGCTGGCTGCCTCAAATGAACCATTTCTTGTCACAACCCAATTGTAAGTTAATGTGAGCGAAGGGTGAGTTTGTTGTAAACTAATATGGATGCCGCCGCGAGGTTTTCCTTAAGTGTACAACAGCCTTTTTCGGGGTGGGGTATCTTATGTTATACTGAATTTTTCGGATTCATTCTCTACTAAAATGGGTAAAAAAAATAAAAATAAAAATAAAAAAAAAATCCCACATGCGCAAATAAGGGAGTCTAATTTGTTTGAACGCTGAAAAGAAAAATTCATCTAGACTACTTGAGGGATTATTTGTACCTTTGCCATAGTAATGGTAACCTGTCTTGGCAATATCATTTAAAATATTAACTTTTTAAAAAAAATTATTAGTAGTATTAACTTAAATGAAAATTTCTTCCAACAGAACCAAGGAAATGGTGAAGCGAGAGCAGGAGTCAACCAACCGGCCTGACAACACCGCCTTCACTCAGCAGAGGCTTCCGGCATGGCAGCCAATTCTTTCTGCAGGCATTGTAATCCCAGGGTTTGTTCTCATTGGTCTGGCATTTATCGGCATCGGAGTAGCACTCTTTGTTACTTCGCGGGGCATCCAGGTGTACCAGGTAGGACACAGAGCCCTTGCATCTGTGATCTATCACCTTGCCAGTGAATGGCAACTGTAAGGGTTGTATCCACCAATGATTGTTTTGCACAGATGGACTACACTGGGGAAGAGTCTAATTCATCCTGCCACAAATGCATCAATCCACAAGAGAAGAACTGCGTGTGCAATCTGGATTTCTCCATTGACACAATGATAACGGTTGCAGCAGTACCTTACCTGCCTACTCTCAAATGAATAGTGGTTTATATATTTTCTGGTTTGAACTGTGGTCTTCCTTTGGTCTGATTTGTGGTTTTGGTGTTCTTTCACAATAGGGACCAGTGTTCTTTTATTATAGCTTGTCCAACTACTACCAAAACTACAGACAGTATGGGGCATCCAGAGATGATAACCAGCTGACTGGAGACCTGGATTACTTTAAAGTAAGAAAGCTCAACACAGCTATTCTCATTTCTAAAGGAAAAACAATGTCAATATTACATCAGCTGAAATGAATAAGACAAATATTTGACCAGTTTTTTTTTGTTGTTGTTTTTTTTCAAATTATTGATCACATTAGTTAAAGTGTGTGGTATCTAAATCTGCGTTGTTACAACTACCCATCAAGAAAAAGCATTTATTGAAAATCTTATTTAAAAATTGTCTATTGTAGACCCCCAGTGACTCCTGTAAGCCCTATGTGTACGAAAACAACATACCAATTGTGCCATGTGGATCAGTAGCAAACAGCATGTTCAATGGTATGTATGACATGTAAATGAACCTTTCAGTAAAGTTTGTAATATATATTTTTTTAAGCATTCAGAAATTGTTCATTTTGTGTGCTTTCATTTCCTTTTTTATAGACACCTTCGAGCTGTACCGGTTTGTTAATGGAGAAAAGAAGCTGGTACCCTTTGATGGAAAAGGGATCGCTTGGTGGTCAGACTACAATGTCAAATACAGAAACCCCAGTGTTACCCCTCTCAAAAATGCCTTCAATGGTATTCAGTTTAATTTAACTTAGCCTTTATCTTAAAGTAAATGTGGTTAAACATTTTGGAGTGACAAAATAATGGGCTTCTTTTTTCCTCCAGGTACTACAAAGCCTATATTTTGGCAAAAATATGCTTATGACCTGGACCGCTCAGATTCTGCAAACAATGGATTCAACAATCAAGATTTTCTGGTATGGATGAGAAGAGCAGCGCTGCCAGATTTCAGAAAACTGTATAGACGAATCACCGATCAAGAATATGAAAATGGACTACCAGCTGGAAACTACTCCCTTAAAATTTCCTACAGTATCCTTTGCATGCATGGGATGATGATAAGGTTCTTGCTTAAAAGTATGGTTATGTTCAGTGTGAGTTTCACTGACAATGAATTAACAATTGATCATTTTTGCACCCCTATTGCACAACAATAGGAAATGTCAGTACATTTTTTTAAATTTAATTTTGTTTAACAAAACAATGTTTTAATATCAGGAAGCTCTGAGCATATAAAAAAATATTTGCTGTGAAGCTTTGCATGACAGATGGAATCAGGTGAAGTTGGAGGACATAGATCCTCTGTGTGAGGCCCCAAAATGAGAAAATTCTGTCACATCTCTCGCTTGCTTCGCTTCACTTAGCAAATGTCTGCTCAAACAGGTGAGTCTGAGATCTTTCCCTTTGTGACCTCACAAAAGCAAACAACCACTCTCCCCAGTGGTGGATTCTGCCATTGACCTGGTCCCTAGCTATCCTCAGCCTGCCCTCTAAAGTTACCAAGCGGGCACCAGCAAAAGCTGCATCCTCTCCTTAAGAGGGCAGTGGAATGGATGCAAACAGGCACCGCTCATGAATTTTAAAAGGTTTAGACACAGAAACAGCCTGTGCTCAGTGGAGCCGACCAGAGAAACTTTTGGAATGGCTGAAATTAAGAATCAGTGTTGAATATTGTTGAAAAATGTGTAATATGGGACCTTTTTAAATTGTTTATTTGAATATGAATTCGTAAAACATATTGCACGCAAGAAGTCTTAGAATACGTAAACATGTCATTTGATTAAGTTCTTAACACAATACATGGCAAATTTGGTTATGTGTTGGCTTGACCAGATAGCTATAACCACCATAACTAACATAAGATGAGTTAAACAATTTACACTGTCAGCTATTCTCTATGACATTTAGAAAGATCTGAACTGAACTGAAATAATGAGACACTAAAGGCAATGTGCTTCGTATCCTATTTAACCACAACAACCTAACCTGTTTATTGTACTGCGAAGGTGTGGTTTTGTTGTTTAGACTGGTCAGAATGACTCAGGGGTTGATAAGCAAAAATCTTGTCATAGGTAAATGTTGTAGGCAAATACTGATGGTCATCTACCCTGCCAGCACCTATGCAACTCCTTACCACTGCTTTAACCCTTATTATCACAAACTTGTATATTCTCGCTAATCATGGATTATTATTCTCTGAATTAGCCATTATTTTCTGTACTTTGTTCTGTATATATCCTTAATACTTGTCTCCCAGACTATCCTGTATTGAGCTTTGGTGGAAGAAAGAAGGTGCAGTTCAGCAACGTGTCTTGGATGGGTGGAAAGAATGATTTCCTGGGCATTGCCTACCTTGTGGTCGGTTCCATGTGTGTCTTCATGTCCATAGTCATGCTCATCATCTACGCTAAATTCAAGTTTCCTGATGAGTAATAATGGGCTGGAATTGACTGGAGGTTTATCAGCCACATCAATACATTGGCTTTAGTTTCATTTAAAGAGATAATAAAAATTCATCCGAGTGTTAGAAAATAATAGAATGCAACTATGAACCTAATTCAAACTATTTGGGACAGGGTTGGTGTTTATCTTGCTTTGCAGGACTTGATGTTATGTTGCAGCTTCCAAAGTATTTTCAAAGTAGGAACTAACTGTACAAACTGGACCATTAGTTTTTCTTTGGTTAGACTTTTTTTTGTCCATTGGCGCCTCAATGACATGAAAACTTTCTCTGAGTGCAAAAAATAACTAAGTCAAGCTCTAATATTTGTTGGCTGCAGAAATTTATTACATCTCTATTTCTGAAAACTCTGCTTTCATCTTCACAAAATGAGTTGCATCCTCGTCAGTCATAAATACCCTGAAAATCAACTGGACAATCGGGTAACTTAATTTGCAAATGAGTGCTGTAAAAGTTGTACATATATACATATATTGTTGTAGCTCAGGGATATGGTGTGCAGGCAATTCATTTTATCTTTTTATCTTTTATGATTATTTACTGAAACTGCATTTTTACTTCATACTGATATTTATTTAATAACACAAAGCCATAGTGTGTCAATCCTGTTGTCAGGTCATGTCTTACATTGTTAAATGTACCATGAATGTGTTTTTTCCTATTTACAGAAATGCAGTCTTTGTTTCTAATAAAGTTTTTCATCTTTAGCTATTTTGTTGTGACTTTTGTTTCTTTGCCTCTTTCACTTGCAGGATAATTTTCTCTTCACTTTCCCTAGAAACTTATCTCTATGGCTTATGCACATATCATAAATGCATGGCTGATTTCTGGCTGTAACAAAGTCAACGTCTCATAAAGAGTGGGGGTGGGGGTACAACACTCCAGTTCAGCTCTGTTATAATGGACAAGCTTTCATATTGCTGTATCATCGTGGACTACTCCCTTTCTCCCCCTGTCGGGCATATTTTTTTTTTTTTTTAACAAGGAACAGGAAAAATATGAGTTAAACTGCAACATGGGTATTGTAGTCTTCTGTTGGCATAATTCGGGGAACTGTCCACCTATCGAACGACACGGACCACAATCCTTTGCGCGAATAAATACGACTGTCACGACTGCGGTGATTTGACAGCGGCAGTCAGCCGGTGTGGCCTATTGCTGTGCGCGAGCGTTGTTTCTTTGTCCACCTCAAAACATCTGTTCTCTGGTAACTTCTTGAAAAATGTCTGACGGCGGGGGGACGGAGGAAAACTCCGGCACCATGGAGGTCTCTGCCGTCCAAACGGTTGCTGATACCTCCGTGTTGCAGAAGCACATTAGGAAACTGGTGCCGCTGCTGTTGGAAGATGGCGGCGAGGCCCCGGTGTCGCTGGAAACCGCCCTGGAAGAGAAGAGCGCAGTTGAACAGATGAAGAAATTCTTGGCCGATCCCCAGATTCACACCATCCTGGTCGAGAGAAGTGCTCTGAAAGGTACATTCAGAAATTAGTCAATTAAAACTGTATGCTCTCCCTTCGTCTATATGAACGCAACGTCTCGTTGCTTATGGGCATTTTAGATTTACACACAAAATATTCATACGTAGACAGTTTTATATCTAGTAGATGACAATACCTGAACTTTCTATATCAACTTATTAAATAGTCAGATTTTAAAATAATTGCAAAACTGGGTGTGGCAGAGAAGAGTATGGTTCTCTTAATGCATTATCTGAAACTGGTTATTGTTTTATGGCATGCTGCTAAAGTCTTCAGTAGTGGCTTCATAATTTAGTGTAAATGTGTACATATATTTGAGTAAATGATCTCGATACAATAAAAGTGTGTTGGTAACTGCTGCATTAAAAAAAAACTTCCATTACAAACAAATCAGTAATTGCACTTAAAATAGAATTCATCTTTTGATATAACATTGTGTTCACTGTGTCTAACCTCTTGGGGTTCATCATGTGAACGAGCTTGTGCCAATGAACTCATTATTTTCATTCCTTAAGGCAAATTAATACCACAGCTTGTGATCTGCTTTCCATTCACATGAGTTCTGAATTGCAATCCTTTGACTCTAGCATGACCAGCCAGACAGTCTGAGGCTGTGAGTGTTGGATTCCAACCTACAGAATGTCGTTTACCCTGCTTGGCTGTGGTTTTCAACAAATACACTGCTGCAATGCAGAATGCAGTATCTGCACACGATTGTCTTTTTCTGGCATGCCACATTAGTAAAGGAGGTTGGGACATGCATGGAAGCAGGCTTGATTTTTGCTGCAACTTAGTCTCTGAACACAAATTAAGTCAGCCAATGTTTAATAATCATCATTTAATAAAATAGTAATCTTGCAATCAGCAGTCATGCTTAAACTGTTGTTGCACACAGCATATGACATTGTTTTAAGTGTTTGGGGTCTTATACAAATACGGGATCCAATACAGCATTAATATTTCTACTGTCATACGATCACATTAACAAGGTCCTCTCCCTTTACTTATGTTAGATTTAAATCTATAATTTTTTTTATAAATTCAGTCCTCTCTTGACCTATTACCTCACTTGGGACTTTGATTTAATTTGTTCTTCACAGAGGATGTTGGAGATGAAGGAGAGGAGGAGAAGGAGTGTATCACCTACAATGTTAGCATTGACATACACTATGGGATCAAGTCTAACAGGTAAACGATTACACTTATACATTGATGAGATTATAGTTTACAAAATTATGTCAGAAACTGGACAACAAAACCTTTATGGTTAAGTTCAGTAAATTGTAAAAAAGAAAAAAAATGTCTCCTTGCAGCTTGGCTTTGATCAAGAGGACAGGTGTAATCGATGCAGACAAGCCCATATCAACTCAAGTTCGGGTGTTAACCCTGAGCGAGGATTCTCCCTACGAAACTCTTCACTCTTTCATCAGCAATGCGGTTGCTCCTTTTTTCAAATCCTACATCCGTGAATCTGGCAAGGCAGACAGGTAATATTGTTATAATTATGGTTTCTATTTATCATTAGCATTATTAGTGGATCTAATGGGTGGAAGAAAATTTCTACTGCTTCACAATATTTTCAATCATCACTTCATAGAGATGGAGATAAGATGGCACCCTCTGTTGAGAAGAAGATTGCTGAGCTGGAGATGGGTCTCCTCCACCTGCAGCAGAACATTGAGATACCTGAGATCAGCCTGCCCATTCATGCAATCATCTCAAACATTGCCAAGCAATGCTATGAGCGTGGTGAGAAGCCAAAGGTCACTGACTTTGGTGACAAAGTGGAAGACCCAAGCTTCCTTAACCAGCTGCAATCTGGAGTTAACCGCTGGATCAGGGAGATCCAAAAGGTAAAAAGTTATTTTACATTTTTTTAAATAAAATTGACATGGACCTGATACAATTAATCAGTTATTGAAAAATAAATCTAATTAATTGAAGATGTTTGGATTTGTGGTTTCTGTCACTTTTTCCCTTTTGTAGGTGACAAAGCTTGATCGTGACCCGGCTTCAGGCACGGCCTTGCAGGAAATCAGTTTCTGGTTGAATTTAGAGAGAGCTCTCAACCGGATCCAAGAGAAGAGAGAGAGCCCAGAGGTTCTCCTCACACTGGATATCCTCAAACATGGCAAACGTTTCCATGCTACTGTCAGCTTTGACACAGACACTGGTGAGTGACAGAACAGTATTAACTTAAGACCAGTTTACACCACAATGTTCCCACACAAAATGTTTTCCCTTGCATATTATTTACAAAAAAAACAAACAAACAAAAAAAAAAACAATTACAGGGGGATGACAGGGGAAAACACAGATAGGACCAGAACCGATGTATTACACATGTCAGGCCTCTAGTGGGCGATAAAACTTTAATGACACATGCAGGTGTGTCCCGCATCCTCATAAACACAACATGACAGAAGTGTTTCGTGCAAACCGCTAATTATCGGGTGCATGTAATTTATGCATCTTTGCTGACGGTATAAATGTTCTAACAGGTTTTGCATCACCAGACCAAGTGAATTAAAAAATGTAGTGGCACAAACATGACACAGAAGTCTGCCATTGTTTTTGTGCTTTTTGTGGGTTAAGCAGGATCTCAGTGTGTAAGATGATGTGAAAGATGTCACAATCATCCAAAGGTTCTAATTCCACTTTACCCAGACAGGGATCGTCTTGCATTCTTGAAAATTTCTCTCTGGAGCTTGTTGTCAGAACTTTGCTGTTTTATCCACCCCAAAAGTCTGTAACTATGTAAACAAGAGCCCAGAACTTAAAACTTTTCCATTTTACTGTCTCAGCGTTCTAGTGTAAAGAGGACCTTCAATGAAGTTTTAGTCACTTGATTATTTGTGAAGTAAAATGAAATGCTGACTTTTGCGTGCTCCTCCTCACAGGTCTGAAACAAGCAGTGGAAACGGTTAATGACTACAATCCTTTGATGAAGGACTTTCCTCTTAATGACCTGCTTTCTGCATCGGAGCTCGATAAAATCCGCCAAGCTCTGGTAGCCATATTCACTCACATGAAAAAGATAAGAAATACAAAGTATCCCATCCAAAGAGCACTGCGTTTAGTGGAGGCCATCTCTAGGGACCTAAGCTCCCAGCTCCTCAAAGTGTTGGGCACCAGAAAGCTTATGCACGTTGCCTATGAGGAATTTGAAAAGGTTGGTGTCATTGCATCTATTACTGCATGCTCCCAACTGCACATTTCTTAATCAAAATTGACTTTTTTTTTTAAAATTTTTTTTTTTTTTTTAACAAAATTTCATTGATTTATTTTTTTTGTGTGTGTGTGCGCAGGTGATGGTAGCTTGTTTCGAGGTGTTCCAGACATGGGAAGATGAATATGAGAAGCTGCAGGTGCTTCTGAGAGACATTGTCAAGAGGAAGCGGGAAGAGAACCTGAAGATGGTGTGGCGTCTGAGCCCAGCACACCGGAAGCTTCAGTCCCGGTTGGATCACATGAGGCGATTTAGAAGGCAGCATGAGCAGCTTAGGGCTGTGATTGTTCGTGTGCTTAGGCCTCAGGTAATTTTCATCAGCATCTGTCATTTTATGCTCCTTTTGTCTTTTTTTCAACATTCTTCTTCTGAGAGTTCATTGAGAGAGTTTATTTGATTTTAATACAACATAGGTGAGAAATTTACTCACCAAATTGAATTTGTCCTCAGGTATCTGCAGTGCCACAACATGCCCCAGGAGAAACAGTTGAACCTGAAGATATGAAGGTAGCTGGAGTTCTCTTTGACGCTGCCGATGCCAATGCAATTGAAGAAGTGAACCTGGCATACGAGAACGTAAAGGAGGTCGATGGCCTGGATGTGTCTAAGGAAGGAATGGAAGCCTGGGAAGCTGCCATGAAGCGTTATGATGAACGCATCGACCGAGTTGAGACCCGCATCACTGCCCGCCTGCGTGATCAGCTGGGAACTGCCAAGAATGCCAATGAGATGTTCCGCATCTTCTCCCGCTTCAATGCGCTCTTTGTTCGTCCCCACATTCGCGGTGCCATCCGAGAGTACCAGACGCAGCTTATCCAGCGTGTGAAAGATGACATTGAGTCACTGCATGACAAGTTCAAAGTGCAGTACCCTCAGAGTCAGGCCTGTAAGATGAGCCATGTTCGGGACCTTCCACCTGTGTCTGGCTCCATCATCTGGGCCAAGCAGATTGACCGTCAGCTCACTGCTTACATGAAGAGAGTTGAGGATGTTTTGGGAAAAGGCTGGGAGAACCATGTGGAAGGACTGAAGTTGAAGCAGGACGGAGATAGCTTCAGGGCTAAACTCAATACTCAAGAGATATTCGATGACTGGGCTCGCAAGGTATAGAACCTTTCTTTGTCTTTTTTTCTTTCTGTCTGTTTATTAAGTCACTATTCACTTTTTATGTCTGATAAATCAGGTCCAACAGCGCAACCTTGGAGTGTCTGGTCGGATCTTCACCATTGAGAGCACTCGTGCGCGTGGAAGGACAGGAAACATGCTGAAGCTGAAAGTCAACTTCCTTCCAGAGATCATAACTTTATCTAAAGAAGTCCGCAATCTGAAGTGGCTGAGCTTCCGTGTACCTTTGGCCATTGTCAACAAAGCCCACCAAGCTAATCAGCTGTACCCATTTGCCATCTCCTTGATCGAGAGTGTGCGCACCTATGAGCGTACTTGTGAGAAAGTGGAGGAGAGATCCTCCATTTCCCTGCTGGTTGCCGGGCTCAAGAAAGAGGTTCAGGCTCTCGTCACTGAGGGTATTACTCTGGTTTGGGAATCCTACAAGCTTGATCCTTATGTGCAAAGGCTGGCTGAGACAGTCTTCAACTTCCAAGAGAAGGTTAGAATGACGTAACTCGCACATCTCTACTTAAGTGCATGCAGCAAAAATTCAGATGTAAAGAGAATAATTTAGAGCTTGTGTTTGTTTAATCATGCTCAAGATGTTTTTTTTTGTTCTGTTGATGTTGTTTCAAGGTCGATGACCTCTTGCTAATTGAGGAGAAGATAGATCTCGAGGTCCGTTCCCTGGAGACTTGCATGTTTGACCACAAGACCTTCTCTGACATCCTGAACCGTGTCCAGAAAGCTGTGGATGACCTTAATCTGCATTCCTATTCCAACTTGCCCATTTGGGTCAACAAGCTTGACATTGAGGTAGACAAGTAAAAAAAAAACTATCTGCATATTTAAACCTTTGGTTTATTCTGGAGCTTCATTTTTGGATTTTATTGAAAGCTTTTGTTGATCATACTCTTAGATTGAGCGCATCCTGGGAGTACGTCTTCAGGCTGGTCTTAAGGCCTGGACCCAGGTGCTTCGTGGGCAGGTGGAAGACAAAGCTGATGTGGACATGGACACAGAGGCTCCACAGGTCAGCCATAAACCAGGAGGGGAGCCTAAGATCAAGGTAACTGCTAATTACAAGTAACCTTTGTCATGTTTATCAACATTACAAACTCTGGTGATTCCTTGGACATTCAGACATGGCTGACTACTTTATCTTCTAATTCCAGAACATTGTCCATGAACTAAGGATTACAAACCAGGTGATCTACTTGAACCCACCAATTGAAGACTGCCGCTACAAACTCTACCAGGAGATGTTTGCGTGGAAGACTGTCATCCTTTCTCTGCCCAGAATCCAGAGCCAAAGATACCAGGTTGGGATCTTAAAACAGATATTGTTTATAATGAGGATCTGTAGTTTGTGGCACAAGCCTGTTTGGAATACATGCCAATCCAAACGCTTGAAATTAGTCAGTAGTTACCGTAGTGTTGCCATGAACATTTTTAACTCTGATGTCTGAGTGTCAGCTGCTTTTTATTTAAACCAGTCTGTCCTTCCTCATCAGGTGGGTGTCCATTACGAGCTTTCAGAAGAAGAAAAGTTCTATCGCAATGCCCTGACCAGGATGCCGGATGGTCCTGCAGCATTGGAGGAATCCTACAACGCAGTGGAGGACATCGTCACTGAGGTTGAACAGTATGTAAAGGTAAGCTCCATCATGTTTTAAAAATAAAAAAATATGCAGTGTTATTATCTGTTGCTGATTGAGCAAGCTAAATACTGACTGTTAATTTTGTTTTGATTTGTGACCATTAACCTCTGATCATTGACACTCTTTGTCTCCCCTTTGTTCAGGTGTGGCTGCAGTACCAGTGCCTGTGGGACATGCAAGCTGAAAACATCTACAATCGTCTTGGTGAAGACCTCACCAAGTGGCAAGCCCTGCTGGTCCAGATCCGTAAAGCACGTGGAACTTTTGACAATGCTGAGACTCGCAAAGAGTTTGGACCTGTGGTCATAGACTATGGCAAGGTAGTGATGACTCTCAGCTTCAGCAGTTTTATTTTTTTAACCTTATATTAAAAAGTAATATTCTTTTTATTTGTTCAGGTTTCTTTCTGATGAAGCATCATTTGTATAATTTAAAACATTTTATGGGTCAGTAAGCTTTATGATTTATATCAATATTGACTCTACCAACAGGTTCAGTCTAAGGTGAACTTGAAATATGACTCCTGGCACAAAGAAGTCCTCAGCAAGTTTGGTCAGATGCTCGGCCAAAACATGCAGGATTTCCATTCCCAGATCTCTAAGGTAATGCATGATTCGACAAATCTTTTTAATTCTTTCTACCTAGTTATTTTTATTTGGAAAAACTGATATTGCAGTGAGTTTTGAAACTAGTTTATCTATTTTTTTTCCAAATTTATTGTTCTTACCAGTCCCGGCAAGATCTTGAACAACATTCTGTGGACACGGCTAGCACCTCGGATGCTGTCAACTTCATAACATATGTCCAAACCCTGAAACGCAAAATCAAACAGTTTGAGAAAAATGTGGAAGTAAGTGCTCGTATTTATCCACCCTTTACTCTTTGTGCTTTGTCCGAACATAAATTGCATCTGTAAAACTCTCCCACCATTTTACCCATAGTTGTTCCGTAATGGACAGCGTTTGTTGGAGAAGCAAAGATTCCAGTTCCCTCCATCTTGGCTCTACATTGACAACATTGAAGGTGAATGGGGTGCATTCAGTGACATAATGAAGCGCAAAGACACTGCTATCCAGCAGCAAGTAGCCAACCTTCAGATGAAGATTGTCCAAGAGGACAAAGCTGTGGAGAACCGCACTACTGACTTACTCAGTGACTGGGAGAAGACTAAACCAGTTGCAGTAAGAGAACCTCTCATTATAATACATTTTAAAATAATGTAATACAATTAATCTTCTATGTGATTTATGGTGTTAAGTACATGTGACTCCATACCTATAAGAGAAAAGCCATTTAACCTGTCATAATTATGCTACTGTATCTTACATTTATTTTTAAAAAATCTGCTTGTGTATTACTAACTCACAAATTTGTTCCATTAGGGTAACCTGCGTCCTGAAGAGGCCCTTCAGTCTCTGACAATCTATGAAGGCAACTTTGGCCGTCTTAAGGTTGAAAGGGAGAAGTGTGCCCGAGCCAAAGAGGCCCTGGAGCTCACTGACACTGGTCTGCTTAGTGGCAGTGAAGAGAGAGTACAGGTAATGTCTGAATAACTTTAAAAAAAAAAAAAAATTGGATATCACTTGTTTGAACAATTATTTGCAATGTAAAAAGTCCACATATTACTAAAGGGGTGACTTCTGAGGAGAAGATTGACTCAAGACTCTTTTCTACTTTTGGTGTTCTACAGGTGGCGCTGGAGGAGCTCCATGACCTGAAAGAGGTTTGGTCTGAGCTGTCAAAGGTCTGGGAGCAGATTGACCAAATGAAAGAACAACCATGGGTTTCTGTGCAGCCTCGCAAGGTACAGTAAGCAGTCAGCTCCACTGATTTACAATGTGTTGTGGTCAAATCCTGTTTAAACTATAACCATGTCTGTATTTTGAATATTTAGCTGCGCCAGAGTTTGGATGCTCTTCTGAACCAGCTTAAGAATTTCCAAGCAAGACTCAGACAGTATGCCTCCTACGAGTATGTCCAGAGGCTGCTTAAAGGATACTTGAAGGTCAGAGAACTCTTATTTTCACACAAAATGTAAGTTTTGGTTCAAAGAAAAAAACGTTGTTAAAATGATCTAACATTTGTCGCTCTAGGTCAACATGTTGGTGATTGAGCTTAAATCAGAGGCTCTGAAGGACCGCCACTGGAAGCAGTTGATGAAGCGTTTGCATGTGAACTGGGTCCTGTCAGAACTGACCCTGGGACAGATCTGGGATGTAGATCTGCAGAAGAATGAGATGGTGGTGAAGGATGTTCTCCTGGTAGCCCAGGGTGAGATGGCTTTGGAGGAATTCCTTAAACAGGTGAGGAAAGATGGTTCATTGGAGCGAGGAGGTAACTTAGTTTTGTCTGTGTACAATTTTAATTAGCTGTGATTTTTAATGAACAATCAAACTTTTTTTCATTTTATTTTCAGATCCGTGAAGTGTGGAACTCGTATGAGCTTGACTTGGTGAACTACCAGAACAAGTGTCGTCTGATCAGAGGCTGGGATGATCTTTTCAACAAAGTCAAAGAACACATAAACAGTGTGTCTGCGATGAAGTTGTCTCCTTACTACAAAGTAACCAGACTTCCATTTTCAGTTCATTTAGTCAATGTTTCATAATTTTAAATCATAACTGCATCTTTAATGTTATTTTTATTTTCATCCAAGGTGTTTGAGGAAGATGCTCTGAGCTGGGAAGACAAGCTGAATCGTATCATGGCTCTGTTTGATGTTTGGATTGATGTCCAACGTCGCTGGGTGTATCTGGAAGGTATCTTCACCGGCAGTGCTGACATAAAACATCTGCTGCCCGTCGAAACCCAGAGATTTCAGAGGTAAAGTTACGCTATTATAGCAATGTGAAATCGGATTTGTAAATGTCACAGTTTGTGTTTTTGTTGTTTTGATATTTAAGTATAACAAACTCATTTTCACATTTAATAATTTATCGATGCATCTTTTTCTACTTCTTCTTATTCAAAACAGCCATAATGTTTTCTGTCTTTTTTGCACAGTATCAGCACAGAGTTCTTGGCACTGATGAAGAAGGTGACGAAATCTCCTTTAGTGATGGACGTGCTGAACATACAGGGAGTGCAGAGGTCGCTGGAGCGTTTGGCTGACCTGTTGGGAAAAATTCAGAAAGCCCTTGGGGAATACTTGGAGAGGGAGAGATCTTCATTCCCCAGGTATGTAGAAGATCCTAAGTCAGAGAAAGTCTAAGGGAATGTATCTTTTAATAGACTTTTTTTCATCAAATTTAAATATTGACTATTATTGTAGACATTTTGAATGAAAGTGAGATTAATATTTAAGTTGTGCTTTGTTTTTTTTACAGGTTCTACTTTGTGGGAGACGAGGATCTGCTTGAGATTATTGGCAACAGCAAGAATGTTGCGAAACTCCAGAAGCACTTCAAAAAGATGTTTGCTGGTGTCTCCAGCATCTTGCTCAATGAAGACAACACTGAGGTGCTTGGTATCTCCTCGCGTGAGGGTGAAGAGGTTCTTTACAAGACTCCAGTCTCCATCACAGAACACCCAAAGATCAACGAGTGGCTCACTCTGGTGGAGAAAGAGATGAGAGTAACACTGGCCAAGCTTCTTGCGGAGTCTGTCACCGAGGTTACAGGCTTCAACACAGGCACAGCCATCGACTTGAACCAGTACATAACTTGGATCGATCGTTACCAGGTTGGCATCAAGAGATCTGTTTACACACGCTCAGCAAATATTGCTGTCGAATGACTTTTACTGACATGCAAATTTGCATGGTGGGCTAAATTCACTTTGTCCTTGCTCCACAGGCCCAACTGGTGGTTCTCTCCACTCAAATTGCCTGGTCTGAGAACATTGAGTCTGCCTTGACAACCATCTCTGGTGGTGGGGACATGTCACCCATGCAAGGAGTGCTGTCAAATGTGGAGGCCACTCTCAATGTGCTGGCGGACACCGTGCTGATGGAGCAGCCTCCACTCCGCAGGAGGAAACTGGAACATCTGGTTAGTCCCCCCCCCCCCCCCAAAAGAAATGTGATTTTTTTAGTGCTTTGATGAATTACCTGAAATCCATCTTGTAATCCATTCTGTGTTTTTGCCCAGTTTTTACCTTGTCTTTTATCATGTAAAGCATGTTTGAGCTCCTGAAAAGTTGCATATAAATAAAATGCATTATTATTATTATTCTTAGATCACCGAGCTGGTGCACCAGCGTGATGTGACCAGGACTCTGATCAAGAACAAGATCGACAACCCCAAATCCTTTGAGTGGCTCAGCCAGATGCGCTTCTACTTTGACCCCAAGCAGACGGATGTTCTGCAGCAGCTGTCCATTCAGATGGCCAATGCGAAGTTCAACTATGGCTTTGAGTACTTGGGCGTTCAGGACAAGCTTGTTCAGACCCCACTGACAGATCGTTGCTACCTTACCATGACCCAGGCTCTGGAGGCTCGTCTTGGAGGATCACCATTTGGTATGAAAGTTGAATAATGCTGTTTTTTTTTTTTTCTTTTCTAATAAAAAGTGAGGATTTTTCTTTAAAGGAGAAAATAGTTGTATATTGAACTCTCAATTAACTGAATTTGTTTACCCTCTAGGACCTGCTGGCACAGGAAAGACTGAGTCAGTGAAAGCCCTTGGTCACCAGCTTGGCCGTTTTGTCTTAGTCTTCAATTGTGATGAAACGTTCGACTTCCAGGTACTATAAAAATGTTTATTCTTAGTTCTTCAGCTGTTTTTGTGACCAAACCATGAATAATATAGATAGGCTTTAACAGTTAAAATTGCTTGTCTGTGAGCATTTAACACAGTGATCATTTATTTTTTTATTTTGTTACTCTTGTTCTTTAGGCCATGGGTCGTATCTTCGTCGGTCTGTGCCAGGTAGGAGCCTGGGGCTGCTTCGACGAGTTCAATCGTTTGGAGGAGAGAATGCTGTCTGCCGTGTCGCAGCAGGTCCAGTACATCCAGGTGGCCCTGAGGGAGCACAGCAACCCCAACAGAGACAGAAGTACGTATAAGTGACAAAATGATGAGAATATCCACATTGAGGATCTTTGACACAAAACATTCACTGGGTTTAAATGCCTTCAGCAAGATCCAGGAATTCATCTCCAGCATCACATTACTTGTGGGGAAACACACCATGTTATGGGAACCACAACCAAAAACAATTTAAATGTATTGACAGTCACTTACTCTCTGCAATTATGTGACTAATTTGTTTTACAATGTACTATTCATGAATAAAATTCAGCTTAAGCTCTCAATTTAGGCCCTTTTTATTGCTCTACTGTAGCATGTGCTGTTTTTCCAGGTGTGCCTGTCACTACAGAGCTCTTAAACAAGCAGGTGAAGGTGAGCCCAGACATGGCCATCTTCATCACCATGAACCCTGGCTATGCTGGTCGTTCAAACCTGCCTGACAATCTGAAGAAGCTCTTCCGCAGCCTGGCCATGACAAAGCCCGACCGTCAGCTTATTGCACAGGTTATGCTCTACTCTCAAGGTTTCCGAACAGCTGAGATCCTTGCCAAGAAAATTGTGCCTTTTTTCAAGTACGTATCATGTTTAGAACAAACTCAAAATAAAATTTAGAAATGTTTTTTTTTTTTTCCTCTGGTTTAATCTTTTGCCCTTTTTGCAGACTGTGTGATGAGCAGCTCTCATCCCAGAGTCATTATGACTTTGGTCTCCGAGCTCTCAAGAGTGTCCTGATCAGTGCTGGCAATGTCAAACGTGAGCGCATCCAGAAAATCAAAAGGGAGAAGCATGAGCGTGGAGAGGATGTTGATGAGAATGAAATTGCTGAGAACCTTCCTGAACAAGAGGTATTGAAACAAGCTTCATTGATCTGAGTCCTTTTGCACAATGTTTTTTTTTGTATGGAACATTTGGCAGCATTTTTGCTTTTCCATATGCATTAGATCCTGATCCAGAGTGTGTGTGAGACCATGGTTCCCAAGCTGGTGGCTGAGGACATCCCTCTGCTGTTCAGCCTGCTGTCAGACGTCTTCCCTGGAGTTCAGTACCACCGTGGAGAGATGACTGCTCTGAGGGAGGAGCTGAAGAAAGTCTGCTCTGAGATGTACCTCACATACGGAGATGGTGATGATGTTGGCAGCATGTGGGTCGAGAAGGTACGAAAGTAGCAGTTTAGATGCCTCCATGTAATTCGTTTGCACTTTAAGTGTTAGAAATCTGTTTCTGCCGGTGGAGAAATGATTTTACTACAACATGATGACCAGATCAAGAAACACACATGATGAATAATGAGTTTAACTTTCTGTTGATTCAATTCTTCTAGGTGCTCCAATTGTACCAGATCACACAGATCAACCATGGCCTAATGATGGTGGGTCCTTCAGGTAGTGGCAAAACCATGGCATGGAGAGTGCTGCTGAAAGCCCTGGAGAGGCTGGAGGGTGTAGAAGGTGTGGCCCATATTATTGACCCCAAGGCTATCAGCAAAGACCATTTGTATGGAACCCTGGACCCCAACACTCGTGAATGGACAGATGGCTTGTTTACACACATCCTCAGAAAGTGAGTTCAGCTTAATGATGGTGATTTTTAATTACAAAGGTGTTTTTGTAAGGCTGAGAATTCTTAAACAAATTTTTTAAAACTACTTTTCTCATAATTACAGGATTATTGACAATGTTCGAGGTGAACTTCAAAAGCGTCAGTGGATCATCTTTGATGGTGACGTTGACCCAGAGTGGGTTGAAAATCTCAACTCTGTGTTGGATGACAACAAACTTCTTACACTGCCAAATGGAGAGCGTCTCAGCTTACCACCAAATGTAAGAACACAGGATTTCTAACGTGTTCATTATCTTTTGGTCTTTCAGAGGCTCAACTGTTAGCAGCATCTTTTTTATTTATGTTTACTTTGTCTTTCCAGGTGCGTGTGATGTTTGAAGTACAGGATCTGAAGTATGCCACTCTTGCCACTGTGTCTCGCTGCGGCATGGTCTGGTTCAGTGAGGATGTTCTCAGCACCGACATGATCTTCAACAACTTCCTGGCTCGCATTCGTAGCATCCCATTGGATGAGGGAGAGGATGAAGCTCAACGCAAGAGGAAAGGCACGGAGGATGAGGACGAGGCTGCTTCACCAATGCTGCAGGTAATTTAAATGCAGAAAGTTCACCAAAAAAAAAAAAACAAAAAAAAAAACAAGACTGGTTAAACATTTCCTCTTTACTGATGTTCTGCTGTGTGCTCTGAACTAGATCCAGCGAGATGCTGCAGGAATTCTCCAGCCGTACTTCACCTCCACAGGTCTTGTGATCAAGGCCTTAGAGCATGCTTCTAAGATGGAGCACATCATGGACTTCACTCGTCTGCGCTGTATGGGCTCATTGTTCTCAATGCTGCACCAGGCCTGCCGTAACGTGGCTCAGTACAACAACAACCATCCTGACTTCCCCATGCCGATTGACCAATTAGAAAGATACATGCAGGTAATGTTCTGTTTATTCTCCATGTAGTTGGTAGAAGCACATTTTGATAAATGTCTCAAATAGAATCCAATAAAAATAAACGTATGTTCTTGAATACATTAAATGTGTTTATTTCTTTGCAGAGGTATTTGATCTACGCTGTCCTCTGGTCCTTCTCTGGCGATGGTCGTTTGAAGATGAGAGCAGAGCTTGGGGAATACATCCGACGCATCACCACTGTGCCCCTCCCCACAGCTCCCAATGTTCCCATCATTGACTATGAGGTACAGTTTATTTAATAAGAGATACATTGATATGTACCTGGAGTAAATAAAAGAAAACCAATATAGTCTTCCAGTTTCAAAAGAACAATTGTTTTGCTGTTTTTGTATCAAGGTGTGTATCTCTGGTGAGTGGCAGTCCTGGCAGGGCAAGGTGCCCCAGATTGAAGTAGAGACCCACAAGGTGGCATCCCCAGATGTTGTGGTGCCTACCCTGGACACAGTTCGCCATGAGGCTTTGCTTTACACATGGCTGGCTGAGCACAAGCCGCTAGTGCTGTGTGGACCTCCTGGTTCTGGAAAGACTATGACCCTGTTCAGTGCCCTCAGAGCTTTGCCTGATATGGAGGTGAGAGACTAGAAGAAAAATATTTTTAACAGTAAAACCACCTAGGTACTCCATTGAACCTAAACTGGAAACTTCTTCTATAACCTTTGTATAATTAAAATTAAAAGTTTACTATATAAATTATGAGATTTAAAATGTCCAATTTCTTTGGACAAAATTGGTCTTTAAAAATAAGTTTCAGTTGGTTTTTTTTGTCATTTCTTCATTTTAAATTTCTCTATCCACCAGGTTGTTGGTCTGAACTTCTCCAGTGCCACCACTCCAGAGCTGCTGCTGAAAACCTTTGACCACTATTGCGAGTACCGCCGCACCCCTAATGGTGTGGTCCTCGCCCCAGTTCAGTTGGGCAAGTGGCTTGTTTTGTTCTGTGATGAGATCAATCTGCCAGACATGGACAAGTATGGCACACAGAGAGTCATCTCTTTCCTCAGACAGGTGTGATATGCTGTTTAACACATACTCCTATTCCTTGCATTGTGTAGATATTTGACTAGTAATATGTAACAGCTTCACACCAGTATCATGTTTCATCTTTTGGTAGATGGTTGAACATGGAGGTTTCTATCGCACCTCAGACCAGACGTGGGTGAAACTGGAAAGAATTCAGTTTGTTGGGGCCTGTAATCCTCCCACTGACCCCGGCAGGAAGCCTCTCACACACAGGTACAGTACAGAAAATTTACACTTAATTTAAGTTACATTATTAAAATGAAAAACAAGTTAAATTCTATAAAATGAGATTGATTTTACAAGACTTAACAGTGGCCATGTTGTTTCACCCTCATAGGTTCCTCCGTCATGTTCCTGTGGTGTATGTGGACTATCCAGGCCCTGCTTCTCTTACCCAGATTTATGGAACCTTTAACCGTGCCATGCTGCGCCTCATTCCCTCACTGCGAACCTACGCTGAACCTCTGACTGCTGCAATGGTTGAGTTCTACACCATGTCTCAGGTAAAGAAGACTTGATTCTCTATGACGCATAAATGTTTCATCACTGCCTGGTTTTTCAGATTTACGACTGATTTTGTATTCACTTCTAATTTCAATATATCTGCCAACCTCAGGAGCGGTTCACTCAGGACACGCAGCCTCACTACATCTACTCTCCGAGAGAGATGACACGTTGGGTCAGGGGCATCTTTGAGGCTTTGCGACCACTGGAAACTCTGCCAGTAGAGGGTCTCATCCGTATCTGGGCGCATGAGGCTCTCCGTCTCTTCCAGGACAGGTGGGTGAAAATTTCTTTAAGAACAAGTGTAATGTGTCGGCCTGTAGTGGGTTTCTTTTTGTTAACTGTGATCAAGTCTGATGTCTCTGTCTGGTTTCTTAGGCTTGTGGGTGATGAAGAGAGAAGGTGGACAGATGAAAACATTGACGTGGTTGCTCTCAAACACTTCCCTAATATTGATAAAGAAAAGGCTCTCAACAGGCCCATCCTTTACAGCAACTGGCTCTCAAAGGTGATTTTTTTTTATTCATGTTTCTTTTCTCTTATCTATATGAATAGAAGCTTAATTTCCTTTTTATTGAGTGTACTGGTTTTGTATTTGCAGGACTACATCCCAGTGGAACAGGAGGAACTGAGGGACTATGTGAAGGCCCGTCTGAAGGTCTTCTATGAGGAGGAGCTTGACGTCCCTCTGGTGCTCTTCAACGAAGTGTTGGATCATGTGCTGAGAATTGACCGGTAAGTAATGTTTTCTGAGCTGCTTCTTTCAGTGCTCATTTCTTAAAATGTTGTATCTGATTTTTTTTTTTTTTTTTTTTTTTTTCTTACGAGAAAATGAGAAAAGTCTGTCTCATTTTTCAGAATCTTCCGCCAGCCTCAGGGCCATCTTCTATTGATTGGTGTAAGTGGAGCAGGAAAGACCACACTTTCTCGCTTTGTAGCTTGGATGAATGGACTAAGTGTCTACCAGATCAAGGTTGGTACGATAAGTGTCAGGAAAATTTGGAGTCACAAATTCCGCTGCATGTTTGTACATTGATGTGTGTGTCTGCTCTTCAGGTACACAGGAAATACACTGGAGAAGACTTTGATGAAGATCTGCGTACTGTGCTGCGTCGTTCAGGTTGCAAGAATGAGAAGATTGCCTTCATCATGGATGAATCCAACGTGCTTGATTCTGGGTTCCTTGAGAGAATGAACACACTGCTGGCCAACGGAGAGGTAACTTGAAGAAATCAGTCTCTTTTTTTTTTTTTTTTTTTTTTTAACCAGCTATAAGCACTGTGGACCCCTCAGCAAAGCATTTAACACCCCAAATACCCCCTGTGCACTGAAATATGACTGCTCTCTAGTAATTATAGAAATAGGTAAAATGTTGACACTAATTTACCAAATGGATTTGATAAAGTGTAAATTGTTATGTTTGAAGTACTGGAAGAAAATGACCATTTTGCATATATAATTCTCTTGGACTTATTCTCATGTTGCTTTACTTTTTGTAGGTACCTGGCTTGTTTGAGGGAGATGAGTACGCCACTCTGATGACTCAGTGCAAGGAAGGAGCCCAGAAAGAGGGCTTGATGCTCGATACTCACGAGGAGCTGTACAAGTGGTTCACCAGCCAGGTTATCAGAAACCTCCATGTGGTTTTCACTATGAACCCATCATCAGAGGGCTTGAAGGACAGGGCCGCCACATCTCCTGCCCTCTTTAACAGGTACACAGGTTCACTGTGACTTTTTTTAAATTGAAAAGGGTATGTGTTTTAAAAAAAAATGTTCCTCCCCTGTTAGGTGTGTGTTGAACTGGTTTGGAGACTGGTCCACAGAGGCTCTTTATCAGGTGGGCAAAGAATTCACAAGCAAAATGGATCTTGAAAAGCCAAACTACAAGGTGCCAGACTATATGCCAGTTGTCTACGACAAACTGCCTCAGCCACCATCTCACCGTGAGGCCATTGTCAATGGCTGTGTCTTCGTACATCAGACTCTTCACCAGGTAGGGATGAAGTTTTACAGGCGTAATTATGTAATTGAATTGTTTCACTTTTAAGTAATACTTGTAATCACATTTTTTAGGCTAACAACCGGCTGGCCAAGCGTGGTGGTCACACTATGGCCATCACTCCTCGCCACTACCTTGACTTTATCAACCAGTATGCCAACCTGTTCAATGAGAAACGCAGTGAGTTGGAGGAGCAGCAGATGCACCTCAATGTTGGGCTTCGCAAAATCAAGGAGACTGTTGATCAGGTAAACTAACCTTCTGTATCTTGAATGACATTAAGTAGATAAAATAAACAATATCCAACTGGGCTGGGTCTCAAAGGGTTATTTGTCGGTTGTTGCACTTTATCAGTTCCATGATTTCGTTTATACTTCCTCATCAAGGTGGAAGAACTTCGTCGTGATCTGAGAATAAAGAGTCAGGAGTTGGAGGCAAAGAACGCTGCTGCCAATGACAAGCTGAAGAAGATGGTCAAAGATCAACAGGAAGCTGAGAAGAAAAAGGTGCACAAAATTCATAGAATTAAAGGAAAAAATTACTTGCAAGACTTTAAAAAAACACACACACATAGAATTAGGTCTTTTGCTGCATTGTAAACAGTGTCTGTGTTATTACCACGTTGATTGTAGGTGATGAGCCAGGAAATCCAGGAAGCAGTGTACAGACAGCAGGAAGTGATCAAAGACAAACAGCTGAGAGTCAAACAGGACCTGGACCAGGTGGAGCCAGCTGTTATTGAGGCTCAGAATGGTACAGTGGTTCTTATATATTTGCAATTGTCTTGCTAGTGAGGGTAAATCTGTTTGTTGTAGAAGAAACACACAAGTCTTGAAATACGTTTTCACAGCTTTAATTTGGACGAACAGTGCTCCCAGCTCATAACTTGATTTCTGTTTACATCCACCCATCACCATTGCCCCTTCCCGTGTCATGACCCTCATCCTTGTTCACATGATGTTGATAGCTGTTAAGTCTATAAAGAAGCAGCACCTTGTGGAGGTGCGGTCCATGGCCAATCCGCCTGCAGCGGTGAAGCTGGCCCTGGAGTCCATTTGTTTGCTCCTGGGCGAGAGCACAACTGACTGGAAGCAGATCCGTTCCATCATCATGAGAGAGAACTTCATCCCCACCATTGTTAACTTCTCTGCTGAAGAGATCAGGTGAAATAGCTGAGAACCTGTTTTGTAGTTGTTTACTAAAGAGCTCTTTCTCCCTCTCTGTTCTTTTTCTTTCTCTTACGCTCCTTGTCTCACTCTGAACCCTCCTCCTTCTTTATTTCAAACACATTCCTCCTCCTTAACTAGCTGTGAGTTCTATTAAGCGGCAGCACCTAGTAGAAGTTCGGGCTATGACCAATCCCCCAGCTGCAGTCAAACTGGCCTTGGAGTCTATCTGCCTTTTACTGGGCGAGGAGACCAGTGACTGGAAAAAAATCAGACAAGTTATTATCAGAGATAATTTCATCAGCAGCATAGTCAACTTTTCCTCTGACGAAATGAGGTACTAGTGTCAGAATGGCAGTTTTGTTCTTACCTAATGGAAGCACAAATCATATCGAATCAGCACGTGATTAGAAGTTGATTTTTAAATTTTCTGGAATTAAATGCAATCATTGGGGATTTCATTCAATACTAGCTGATGACTATAGGCTGTTTTGTTTATTTGTTGTTTTAAAGGCGTGGGAATAAAAAAAGAAAAACCTCTTCAATCAAGAATAAAATAAAAATGAACTGTTCTAATATCCCACTAAATTTCCTGTATAATTTCCTATGATTAATTACTTTTTCATAATGGAAATATTTGACTGTATAAAGTTCTACTATATTGTAACTTCTTGGACTAACTGTTTTTTATCTAGTGACTCTATCCGTGAGAAGATGAAGAAGAACTATCTTTCCAACCCCGGCTACAACTATGACCAAGTCAACAGGGCATCCTTGGCTTGTGGGCCTATGGTGAAATGGGCGATTGCTCAGGTATGGAAGGAAGCTTAAATAATCTGAAAAATACAATGATAATGGCACGAAAACAGAATTGTTCTGTAATACATATCCCCTGGTTTATCACTTCTAGCTTAATTATGCTGACATGCTGAAGCGTGTGGAGCCTCTGCGTAATGAGCTGCAGAAGCTTGAAGATGATGCCACAGACAATAAGACGAAGGCAGAAGAGGTGGAGCAGATGATCCGGGACCTTGAAGCAAGTATTGCTCGCTACAAGGAGGAGTATGCTGTCCTCATCTCAGAGGCCCAGGCCATCAAGGCTGATCTGGCTGCAGTGGAGGCAAAGGTAAGTGGTTGTAAAACCTTGGACTAATTTCCACCATTTCTGGAGTAGTTTTTGAATCATTGATCTCATTCACCTTGTTTTCTACTTGCAGGTAAATCGCAGTACAGCACTGCTGAAGAGTCTGTCAGCTGAAAGAGAGCGCTGGGAGAAGACCAGTGAGACGTTCAAGAACCAGATGTCTACCATTGCAGGAGACTGTCTGCTGTCTGCAGCATTCATTAGCTACGCTGGCTACTTTGAACAGCAGATGAGACAGAACTTGTTCACTACTTGGTCTCATCACCTGCAGCAAGCCAACATTCAGGTATTTGAAGCTCTAGTTCAAGTACTTGTTTTTGATTGGCACACAAATCTGATCCTCACTCATACTACATTAAAGTATGTGATATTGACTTTTCCAACAAATGTAACAATTCTATAAAATAATCTTAGGATGTAGGATATTTAGAGAAAAATAGTTTTCTTTTACTTTTTAAATCTAATTCAACATGTTAAATTATAACCTCTTTCTAATCTAATTTGACCCCCAGTTCCGTACAGATATTGCAAGAACTGAGTACCTATCCAATGCAGATGAGAGGTTGCGTTGGCAAGCCAACTCTCTCCCAGCTGATGACCTCTGTACTGAAAATGCCATCATGCTTAAACGGTTCAACAGGTTTGTGTCTTCTATCCTCAGGTAGCAAAATCTGAGATAAAATACAAAATTTATGAAGCACCTGGTTTTAAATCTTGTTCCATTGTTGCTGTTTTAGGTACCCACTGATAATTGATCCATCAGGCCAAGCCACAGAGTTCATAATGAATGAATACAAAGACCGCAAGATCACCAGAACCAGCTTCTTGGATGATGCCTTCAGGAAGAACCTGGAAAGTGCCTTGCGTTTTGGAAACCCTCTGCTGGTCCAGGTTAGAGCAGTTTAATCATACTGTCAACATTTCTGTACATTCAAGAAAGCTCTGTGCTTTTAAAGATCAATTTGATCAAAAAAGCTGCTATCCATTAAGTAATCATTTGTT
Organism: Telmatherina bonti; assembly: GCF_933228915.1. Lineage (NCBI taxonomy): Eukaryota > Metazoa > Chordata > Actinopteri > Atheriniformes > Telmatherinidae > Telmatherina > Telmatherina bonti. The sequence goes on along the minus strand of NC_136631.1, from coordinate 20,390,496 downwards.
GATGACGATTTTATTCTTCTGAAGGATGTAGAAAGCTACGACCCCATCTTAAACCCAGTGCTAAACAGAGAAGTGCGCAGGACTGGCGGACGTGTCCTCATCACCCTCGGCGATCAGGACATTGATCTGTCACCTTCATTTGTAATCTTCCTTTCTACACGAGATCCAACGGTGAGATTTTTTTTTGTGTGTATATCTATGTGAAATTAGGTATTCAATAGATTGGACAAAAGGTTTGATCTTCAATGTGTGGTGTCTGCTCTGTCCAGGTTGAGTTCCCACCAGACTTGTGCTCTCGTGTTACATTCGTCAACTTCACTGTGACACGCAGCAGCCTTCAGAGCCAGTGTCTTAATGAGGTCCTGAAAGCTGAGAGACCTGATGTGGATGAGAAACGCTCAGATCTCCTTAAACTGCAGGGTAAAATAAAGAGACTGTGCCAATGATGAAGCACGGGATAGTGGAAAAGGTGAAATGGTAAACATTCAGTAACATTCCTCTCTTCTCTTCCAGGTGAATTCCAGCTGCGTCTTCGTCAGTTGGAAAAATCCCTGTTACAGGCCCTCAATGAGGTCAAGGGTCGCATCCTTGATGATGACACCATCATCACCACACTGGAAAACTTGAAGAAGGAGGCAGCTGAGGTGACCAGGAAGGTGGAGGAGACAGATATTGTCATGGCTGAGGTGGAGGCTGTGTCACAGCAATACCTGTCGCTGTCCTCTGCCTGCAGCAGCATCTACTTCACCATGGAGGCTCTTAACCAGGTCTGGACACATTTCACTCATTCACCAACCCCCCCCCCCCCCCCCCCCCCCCCCCCCCCCCCTCCCCCAAACAGTTAACAGGATATACAAATCCACATTGGGATAATGGTTAAACCTTTTGAAAATCATGCCCTAAGAGATAAACCTATTTTGGCTCCTCTTTCAGATGCACTTCCTCTACCAGTACTCTCTTCACTTCTTCCTGGACACGTACCACACAGTGCTGTATGAGAATCCCAACCTCAAGAACATTAGTGATCATTCACAGAGACTTGCTTGCATCACCAAGGACCTTTTCCAGGTTTGAACCACAGTTTTTCAAAATGCAGCACAAGTTCTCCTTTTACATAATGTATGTAATAGATACTTAATCTGCCTTGTGTGGAATCAGGTGGCGTTCAACAGAGTGGCCAGAGGTATGCTGCACCAGGACCACATTACCTTTGCCATGCTGCTGGCTAAGATCAGCCTGAAGGGCTTGACCAGGTAAGATGTTGCTAGTAAGTGGTGTGTTGGCAACAGTATTGCATAAAAACACTTGGCATATATTCATAATCATTAATCTGTTCTGGTTCTCCAGTGAGCCGTCGTATGACACTGAGTTCCAGCATTTCCTGCGTGGTAAAGAGATAGTACTGACAGGAACTCCACTGCCCAAAGTCAGGGGTTTGACCACTGATCAGTGCGAGGCCATGGTCCGACTCAGCCGCCTCCCAGCGTTCAAAGATGTAGTTGCCAAAGTTGAGGCTGATGAGGTGAGTGAGGACAAATATAGTCTAGCTTCTATCCAGCATAGAAACTTTTAGGAATTACATTTGGCCTTGTTTTGTTACCTCAGCAATTCTTCATGTGGATTGAAAGCAACACTCCAGATCTGGCTGTTCCTTATCTGTGGTCAGAGGAGAAACAGTCAAGTAAGTAAATGATGTCATTATGTTGGAAAATAATGCACAAATGTTGAGCAGAAACGATGTTTGTGTCAGATGCAGTATTTCTATGCATGACTTGTGTGTATCATTTTGTGTTCAGCTACCATTGGCCAGGCAGTGCACCAGCTGTTGCTGATCCAGGCTTTCCGTCCCGACCGCCTGCTGGCAATGTCCCACATTTTTGTCTCAAAGGTGCTTGGAGAGACATTCATGAACATCATTGAGCAGCCTCTTGACCTGGCTAATATTGTGGACAGTGAGGTATTTAAAATTTCTTCACCAATGTTCTTTCCAGAGACTTCAGTCATTGTTTTTTGAATATTTTGCTGAAATCCCTGATTGTGTTTGTAGGTGAAGCCCAGCACGCCGGTGTTGATGTGTTCTGTACCAGGTTATGATGCCAGCGGACTGGTCAGAGATCTGGCTGCTGAGCAGAACAAACAAATCACCTCCATTTCTATTGGTAAGAAAAAACACAAGTGTGTTTATCGTTTGACCCACCAGTTGCCAAAACAAAATGTTTTGTTCTCATAATCTAAATGAAACATTATTGAGGATATTTTAAATGTTTGAATTCTTCCTCTGTCCACAGGTTCAGCTGAAGGTTTTAATAAGGCTGACAGAGACATCAACACTGCTGTCAAGTCTGGCAGGTGACCAGTGCTGTTCTGTGTATTTCTGTTTATGTACATTTTGTTTTTGAGTGCTGGTATTTATAGTATTCTTTTACATGTAGGTGGGTGATGCTGGAGAACGTCCACTTGGCCCCTGGTTGGCTGATGCAACTGGAGAAAAAGCTTCACTCTATGCAGCCTCATGCAAGCTTCAGACTTTTCCTCACAATGGAAATCAACCCCAAGGTACAGTTTCTGTCATGTCACTTCCATCCAAAAATAACCTAAAAGGAACTTTGACTAAATGGGAATGGATCAACTCTAACCCAGAAGCTCCCATTTTTTTAAAGCGCTATGTTTTTCCGGTAGGTGCCAGTGAATCTACTTCGTGCTGGTCGCATCTTTGTGTTTGAGCCTCCTCCAGGTGTCAAGGCCAACATGCTCAGGACCTTCAGCAGCATTCCCGTGGCTCGCATGTGCAAGGTGACACAAACAAGCTCCTCAAAGCTTTCGAGATTAACTATTAATTCTCTCTCCACAGTTGCCATTTAATTTTTTCCCATGTGTCTGCAGGCTCCAAATGAACGTGCACGCCTCTACTTCTTGCTAGCCTGGTTCCATGCAGTCATCCAGGAGCGTCTTCGTTATGCGCCGCTTGGCTGGTCCAAGAAGTATGAATTTGGAGAGTCTGACCTCCGCTCTGCTTGTGACACAATTGACACCTGGTTGGACGACACTGCGAAGGTTGTAGATTTGTGCAAAAATCTTAGAAATGACTAAATGTGTCCTGTGGCAACAAATGAGTACCTTGTTGCTAATAATATTGCTATAATTTTATTCATCTGCTAGTTTGAATTTTTCTAAATGTATTGCAGCAGGAATTTGATGTTTCTGTGTTACAGCTCCGTTATATTTAACTTTTCCATGTAAATAGGGCCGGCAGAACATTGCACCTGACAAGATTCCCTGGGCAGCTCTGAAGACCCTGATGGCTCAGTCCATCTATGGTGGACGTGTTGACAATGAGTTTGATCAGCGACTGCTCATCACCTTCCTGGAGCGCATCTTCACCAAGGGAAGCTTTGACAGCGAGTTCAAACTTGCTGTCAAGGTTGATGGACACAAGGACATCAAGATGCCCGATGGCATTAGGTCTGTGCTGATTTTTAATTCCAGCCTTAATTAATTGCTAGATGATAAAAGAATCTTTTGTAATAACTTAAAGCACAAAAACATCTTTTGGATTTGTTACAGACGTGAGGAGTTCATGCACTGGGTAGAGATGCTTCCTGACACTCAGACTCCATCTTGGCTGGGTTTGCCTAGCAATGCAGAGAAGGTCTTGCTCACAACTCAGGGTATGCCTTTTCTGGTCCTGCTCATTATTTTGTTGCAGTTTTTGGTCTGCAACTTTTGATGTGTTTGTAACTGCAATCATTTTAATTGGTTCTAATATTTCACTTGATAAATCATTAACTAACTTTCTCTTTCTGTTGTAATGTCCTAACGAAATTTCACAGGTTGCTTCCATCTCATGAGAAATCAAATCTTACATTATTTGTGGGGTTTTTTTTTGGGCAGAATAATATGTATAACAACAAACATGTTCCTCCTCTGCTAATCCCCCCCTCTCCCATTACTTATCTTCCTCTCACTACCAGTTGGATTTCAGTGGTTTGATGAGTAGGCATAGTTGTAGTGATGTATGACATAGAATACAGTGTAGCTCTGCTGTGGTGTTCGCCATTGTATTTAAAAAGGTGATCTTCCCAAAAGATGGGTGTGGGTCTCCTCACCCTCCAGCAGCTGTATTTCACAGCCCTCATGTTGCTTTCCTAAGATAGTTTCCCTCCAAGCTTCAGGTTGTGTTTAAGTGGCACCCACCTCTATATCCCTCCTGCCTTCATTTTCCTTTAAGTTATGTCAGATTGACCCCCCCCTCCCCCCCTCCCCACCAGTCCCAGCCCCAGCCACTGAAGCATCCACCTGAGACCGCACTTAGTCTTTCTTTCCAAAATCCTTATTTCCTCTTAGTTTCTCCCTCAAAACCCACCTCCTTAAATTGCTTGCAGTATTTTTTTTTTTTTCAGATTTATCCAGCTGAGAAATTGGTTCATTCATCCACTTGGCAATGATATTGAATGTTACATTTGATTGAAATATTGCCTGAAGCTTTGAGTGTTTGTCTTATCCTTTGTCTCCCTGGCCTGGCATGAATCCTCTTATTTTGTTAACAAAAACATTTTTAACACACCCTTGAGGTAAGCTGTTAAATTCCACAATTAATTTCTTCTTCCTCCCACTTCCCATCATGGCCTTGTCTTCCATCCTCCCTCCACCTCCCTCCCCTCTCACTCACTCCCTCGCTTCCTCTGCTGGGCTGCGCAGGCACTGACATGATGGGTAAGATGCTGAAAATGCAGATGTTGGAGGATGAGGATGACCTTGCCTATGAGACAGAGAAGAAGGAGCGCACTTCGTCCACATCAGATACCCAGCCAGCGTGGATGAGGACCCTTCACACCACCGCCTGCAACTGGCTGCAGCTCATGCCACAAACAGTTATTCCGCTCAAACGCACAGTGGAGAACATCAAGGTAATGAATGACAAAAAGAAAAGTATAATGGGAAAGGTGGCTGGAAAGGAAACTATGTAAAAGGTGAATTTATAATTTCCTTACTTTGACTCTTTGGAGTTGTTCCACAGACAGGTGATCTTTACATTCTCTACATTTATTTATTTATATTAATGTTAGACAGTGCTTAAAGTACTTTGGCACTGTCAGATCTTCTCATAGTTTGTGTGCATTTTTTTTTTTTTTTTTGCTTTAACCTGTTTGTAATTGTTTAAACACACAAACACCAGGACCCGTTGTTCCGCTTCTTTGAGCGTGAAGTGAAGATGGGCGGGAAGATGCTTCAGGAGGTCCGTCAGGATCTGTCTGATGTGGTTCAAGTGTGTGAGGGCAAGAAGAAGCAGACCAACTACCTGCGCACACTCATCAGTGATCTTGTTAAAGGTTTTTAAATCTTTCATAAATTGGATAGGTTTTTTTTTTTAAGTTTTAACACAAAGAATCGATTATTAGACTTTGAATATTTATGGAGCGCACTTGTCTCTTTCTGCAGGAATCCTCCCTCGCAGCTGGTGCCGATACACAGTTCCAACAGCCATGACTGTGATCCAGTGGGTGGCCGACTTCAGTGAGCGAATCAAACAGCTGCAGCAGATCTCCCAGGCAGCTGCCAGCGGGGGAGCAAAGGAACTGAAGGTACTCTTTGTATACAGAATCACACAAGCTTTGACTCTTAAACAGCATGATAAAACTGAGGTGCAGTTCTAGTATTTTTCCTCTCATTTCTTGTTTCCTTCATAATCTTGCAGAACATCCATGTGTGTTTGGGAAGCCTGTTTGTGCCAGAGGCTTATATCACCGCCACTCGCCAGTATGTGGCTCAAGCCAATAGCTGGTCACTGGAAGAGCTGTGCCTGGAGGTCAATGTCACAACCGCCCAGGGTGCCGCACTGGATGCCTGCAGCTTTGGCATCAAAGGTCTGACAGAACACATCCCATCTGCTGTAGTTAAGGAAATAAATTATACTTTTTTTCCCCCCTAACAGTATGATTGTGATAAAATAAGAAATAGGATGCTCTTCACTTGTAAACATATATCTCAGATATACATGTGCTCAGTCAAACCGTTCTGCACTTTAAATTCTTACCGACTCAAGCGGTTTTCTTGATTCACTCCCACTTGTTTGACACGGTTACCCATCACTCCTACCTGCTTCACTTTCTTACTGAAAATGTGTTTGCCATGCTATTTAAGATATTTTTATCTTAGGGTGGGGATGAATTTTAAGGTCATTTCCAAACATTTGGATGTCTTCTTTCAGGACTCAAACTGCAAGGAGCTACTTGTGCCAACAACAAGCTGTCTCTGTCCACCTCCATCTCCACTGAGCTGCCTCTTACTCAGCTTCGCTGGATCAAGCAAAGCAATGCAGAGAAAAGACACATGGTACGGTCAACATACAGACATAAACATTACATCATAAAAATCAACTTGATTCTTTTAGAAAGTATTCAGACATAAAATAAAAGTCAAATGAGGTAATAAAATCCAGCTTTGGTTTTCTTTCCCATTGCAGGTGACTCTTCCAGTGTACCTGAACTTCACCAGATCCGATCTCATTTTCACTGTTGATTTCGACATCGCTACCAAGGAAGATCCTCATAGCTTCTATGAGCGTGGAGTTGCAGTTCTGTGCACAGAATAAATGAGTCATTCCTGTAGACTACAAAGTCTTTTAATAATCATACCATACTTAATCACTTATATTGATTAGAAGTAGTTGTAGTCAGTTGCATTCCAGTATTTAGCTTGGCAAGATTTGTTTAGCCGTAGTGTTTTTGGGAAGTATCTGAGAAGGTTACGAGAATGTTGTTGGATGGTAATTGAAAAGGCGTACTTTTGGAAAAGTAAAGTTGAAAATGAAATGTTTTAACTGAAGGATGTTTTAGATTGAATAAAGTCAGCTTAAAGAAAACTTTGTTCTAGTAAATGTAAGCACAGTCACTGACATCTTTGCCAATAGATGCCATGTACTGCTATAAATTCTATAGCAGAAGTCTACAAGTTTTACATATCTCTGCAACAACACACCTGACACCAATAAATGAGTCATTGTGCAGAACTTCATTGGCTGTTGGATCCATTTAATTTGGGTCAGATGTGTTCAAGCAAAGATACATTGAAAACCTGTAGGGCTGCGACCCTCAGGGGACAGAGCTGAATAGTCCTGTTTTATAGGTTGTAAGAAAAACAATTGCATAAAAAGGTTTGACATCTGTGTAATAAACCTAAAAGAACATGTACAAGCTTCAAGTTCCCCCTGACAGAAACCTTTAAAAGGCAGAAACAAAGCATGGATTGCAACAGCTTTAGACCACCTGGGCATTTTTTAAGTCTTTCAAAAATAACTTTTTTCAATCTATGAGCTCTATAAATTAATTCAAAACTACAAAAGACATCTGGCAGCTTGCAAAGTTACCGAGGAGCCAGTGGAATTTACTATTTGCTGATCAGGATTAGCGTGTGTAACAATATCTTGGAACAGCTCATTTCAACAAACAATGACAAAAAGCCTGAGGCTAAATTTCAGGAGAACTGCTGCTGAATGCCATGGTAAAATCACGAGGTGCTCAAACTTCACAGTGCACAAGTATGAACTTATTTAATCTTTTTTTTTTTAAAAAAAAAGAAAATTATACACCAGTTTAGCTGTACATAAAGTGCATTCCCAAATCTTTGTCTTTAAAGGTTCTTGGTGCAGCTTTAGTCTGAGTCAGTAGTTAGAAAGCGAATGTTAGACATTCTCTTTTTCCTCTTGCTCTTCCTCCATGTTAACACACTGCCGTTTCCTTGGCCCCAGCTCCACCACTTCTGCTCCAGGGAGACCTCCCTTTCTTTTAAAGAGAGATCTGAAGTTACAGGGGCCGGCAGATCTCTCAGAACAGCTGTTCAAACTGTCCACTGAAGTTTGAAGTCCAGGTGTACAAGGAGTAGAGGATCCAGTTGAGTGCAAGCCCGAGTCATTAAGTTGCAATTCTATCTCCATGGTTTGAATGTGCATTGATGATCCAGTTATTCTTTCTTCTGGAATAATTCTATAACCATCTTTGTTACTGTGAGCGGGCACACAATCCCACAGCTCAGAGTCACTTTCACATTTCATCTGGACATCATTGCCATCTTTATAGATTGTAGGTTGCTGATCTATTACAGAATCCCTCACTCCATTTTTCACAATTTCTTTGAGGGGAACGGGGTAATGAGGGATTAATCGCTTTCTCCAACCCAAGTGGCGACATCCTCCTCCACCACCCTTACTTTGCTGTCTTGCTTGTCTGCTGGAGACAGTGACATCAGTGTTTGACTCATCAGAATCTTCTGAGCTCCCATCATACGGGTCCAAAAACTGCAGTAATAAAAAAGCATGCATTCATTAACAAACACACAGAAAAGCCTTTTTTAGAAGAAACTAAAGAAAAGTCTTACCAGTGAATAACTGGTATGCCTTCCTGCAGACTTGTATGTTAGTGACACTGACCGTCGTAAAGTCTCATGCTCTGATGCACTGCTCACACACCCCTGCTCATGACAATTTGGGATTAAATAAATGGATGACCACTACTGACAAGACATGTTCTCATCATAAAATGATCTTAAAGTGTTGAGATTTTACAAGTTTCTCTGAAATATTTTGTTTTTCCTCACAAAACACAATTCTATTACATAAGCCTATTTAATTGTTTATGCTGTATAAAAATACACAATGTTTCAAAATGTGTCTGTATATAGGGATAAAAAAATGATCATCACCAGAGTGCTGGTGTCTGACCATCTTGGACTGACTTCCGAGTCTGAATCCGTGCTGGACTCCATTTTGCACATCTCCTGACAGAAAAAAAAAAAGATAACTCCAGTTCACATGAATATGTCACAGCAACAAAAGAAAAAATAAGATAAATGCAAGTGACTTAAAATTAGACCCTGGATAGGATGACATTTTGCCAGGTCCTTAAAAACCTTACCATGTACTTTAAAGTAAGCTGATCCACAATGTTGGGTACATGTCTAAGGGTGCAATCTGAATACAGAAGAAAACAGTCAATTTAGGCTTTTTAAAAATCTACCAATAACCATGACAGTCCGCTCCTACTCAATCTTACTTTTATATTTTGACATGTTTGACCTTGTCCTATAATTTGATTTTAGATACGAAAATCTACTTCTTTAATAGTAAAATAAAAGGAGAAAAAAAACTATAAAATAATTGTAAATATCTCGTTTAATACATATTTTCCAGATAACTCATAAAGTGCTTTGACCGCTTGTTAAAACCTGTAATGTGTCGATGTGCTTGAACAGAGAAACATAAAAAACTATACAAACCTGGAAGTGAACGTTGCCGTGCTTTCCTACATGCCATGACATTTGCACGTGCAAGTACTTTTTGGGAACGACGGTGAAAGCCGAGTTGTGACAATGCTGTCGCCAAAACTGCCAGCTTGACTGACCAGCAGGTTAGCAGGTGCTTTTGATTTTATGCTGCAAAAATGTAGACACGTTCAAAACGCCGCTTAGTACAGATTTAGTCAAGTTAACACATCCGGCAAATGCTTTTTCAAACTAATATTCTGCTTTATGAGTTTCTACATTTGTTTGACAAAGCTCGGCCACTTGTCCTCTTTATATTTTCTGCTAACAATGTTTCATGGATAGTTTTGTATAAAGTATATCAAGGCTATTTTCAAGTGTTTCAATGTGTGGTTAAACATTTGGACAATTCAATTGTCCAGAAACTTAAAAAAAAATAGTCTTAAATAACTTTTTATTTTTCAGTTTTATGAAAATTAACGTTAAGTACTGATGTGGTACTGTATGTAGTATAAAATGCACAAATATGAGATAATTTATAAAACTGGAGTGGCACCCCTTCCTCCTCCAGTTCCCTGACAAACCATTGGGGGGACCGGGAGAGTCGGAGTGCTCGTTCCCATCTGTGCGTAAGATCCGGCCTGAGGGAAAGGGATGAATGTTAATTTCAAAGATGGCGGCGGAGGGAGGAGGGAAGGAGATGAACGAAATTAAAACTCAGTTCACTACTCGGGAAGGTGTCTACAAACTCCTCACTCACTCCGAATACAGCCGTCCCAACAGGGTGCCTTTCAATTCGCAAGGTTCCAACCCAGTCAAGGTCTCCTTCGTGAACGTCAACGACCAGTCGGGTAACGGCGACAGGATCTGTTTCAATGTGGGCCGTGAGCTCTACTTCTACATCTACAAAGGCGTAAGAAAGGTAGCGTGCTAACTATGCTAATGTCAGCGGATTTTCTAGATACAGCTGGTTAATGTTTACTACTTGTGTCCAAGCTGTGGATGAAGTTTAGACTTGTGTTGGCTCTCTGAAATAACTCTGACAGGTGCTTGACTTTGAAATTAGCTGGCTAGCTCGAAGCTAGCTGACTTGTTAGCTAGCCTGCGCAACTTGCTAACGTTAGCAGACCAGAAGCTACTCTGAGGCCAGAGGCTAATCTCCGCTTCCTGCTCGCTCTTCTGTTTTTGTTAGTGTTTGCAGGACTATTGATTTAGCCCGAGTATACCGAGAATAAAAGTATCCTGCAGATGTTAAGTTGTCAGGATTGAAAATGCTCTGAAACGGATCCAGTTTGTGTTGAAACTCGCTGTCGACAGTGCCAGCTTTAAGTTTCCACCTGTCGACTTCTTATTGACTGACAGGTGTCGACAAATCAGAAATGCACTTTCACTATGCTGACAACTACTTAGTTATTGGAGTAATAACTATTGCTGTAAAGCCAATTTCTGTAACTTGGATAGGATTTCTAAGCAACTTCAAAACTTGCTTTCTTTCTGGTGGTTTTATTACTCAGATAGCTGTGTACAAATACAATGGAGCAATCTATTTACATGGGTAGCATTTTATTTTGTTCATATTTAACATTTGTAATATGTGATTTACGTTTTACCGTTCTCATTTCTAAGTAGTATTGACTAACTTTATTAAAACGATTTCAATTTGGTGTATGGTTCAGGATTATCTGATTATGAAAGTTGAAGTTCCTAAAAAGCACTACCTCTAAATAAATAACCATTTAGTAATACTTAAAAAAAAAAAAAAAAAAAAAAAAACTATTTAGTAATCTCAACTTCTCATAATCTCATGATTTGTAATGTTATCACTAACAAAGTATTACTTAGTATTAAATAAGGCAAGTTAATAGAAATATCTTTTGAATGACAGAATTTTGTGGCATACTTGCATCCTGTCATGGCGCCTTTAGGATCTCAGTTTGAGAAGATACCTAGAATGACAGCCTAATGGAATCAAACCCATTCACCTTTTTTTATTTTATAATATATTTTGCATATTTTCAAACCTTCAGTTTTTACCAGCCCAGGCTGATGCAAGGCTCAGACAGATGTATAATGTTTCTGTAGTTGAGCGTGGAGAGCATGCGGAAATCACATGGTAGTTGGTATCCCGTTACCACAACACGATATCTGTTATATTTACAAGGGATGATACAAATGGTCAAGCTACTTTTTTTTATGGGATTATAAGACATTTATGTGTTTTTATTTTTTAACTGAGAGGTTATTTCATAGTTTAAACCTACCTCCACCATGCCTTGTCAGCACTGCGGCGTTTAGCGTTTAGCTGACAGCTGTTTTTATGTCCCAGATTGACCAGAATCAGCTGACTGATAAACTGAAGCAATTTGTTTCATGTTATTTGATATTCACCGATAAGTCATCCATGTCCTGTTGTAATACATCTACTGGCTGAATTAAACATAGAAGAAATTTATAGCTGATGAGCTTGGAGTGTTTATGGAATTTCTGTAGAATTGAAATTTGAGTGATTATCTAATTCCGATTAATTTCTTACCCATACATTATAACTCAAGTTATGTATCATTATAATACTTTCTGGTATAATTTAATTGATAGTCCGATACATTTAAATAATGGCCAAACATTATAGACTTTGTCAAGAATGAAATGATGAAACTTTGACTGGACTCTTCAGAATACTTCTGAAGATGTTGGCTGGGATTTTGGCTCTCTGAGGAAACACAAACACTGGATGAAGGAATCACTGAGTCATCTTGAACTCAGAGAATTTTCCATCCTGCTTGTGGTGTTGACTGTAAATCATTAACAATGAGAATTATTCCTGTTATCTACAGCATTTACTCTATGGCTTATTCATGGTAGTCTACAACTGTAGAGTCAGCTATTTGACTATTTAAAGTCTCTTTTAAACTTGTTGAAAAATGCTTTATTAGGGGAAAAAAGTATTTGCCCTGAAATTTTAATGTGTTTTTGGTCAGTGGGATTAATTATGTCCTTTTTAATTTTCTTTCTCTGCACACTGAAAGCAGTAAGCTGTATGTCACTCCACATTGCTTGTTTCCTGTTCTCATTTAATGCCTTTTTACGCTTGCTCATTCTCTCTTCCCAGGCTGCTGACTTGAGCAAGCCGATAGACAAACGCATTTACAAGGGAACACAGCCCACTTGTCATGACTTCAACCACCTCACGGCCACAGCAGAGAGTGTGTCCTTGCTTGTGGGTTTCTCAGCAGGACAGGTACAGCTTATTGACCCCATCAAGAAGGAGACAAGCAAGCTCTTCAACGAGGAGGTAGGTCCTTGAATGATATGAGTTAGATTAAAATTGTTTGTGCAGCTTTTTTTTTTTTACTTGTAACTCAATTTTCAGTTTTAATTTATCACAAAATAATCAATTGTGCGGTTGTTCATGTTGAGTCTTGACTTTCAAACATGCATATTTTCAGGCCATTGGTGCTTTAAAGTTCATCTAATTTTCCCTATGTTAATAAAGCTACATTCCTTTGTAGTAGCCTTAAGCAAATACAACTCCAACTCAATGTGTAGAAATGTCTCCTTACTTATTTGAAGTGACTGTTTTTAACTGAAATGAATTATAACCAAACGTTTCTCATGGTAATAAATATGCTTAGAACTGATAACATTAAATCTCCCTTTAAGTTAGAGGCCAAAGACAAATAAACTGTTCATAAATTTGAAACGCTTTATGAAAGTAATATTTTGTCTTGATAAACTAAAATAACTCTTATTAATCTCTGTAAGGTTTTTGGTATTACACTTGTCCAATCTGGTGGTAATGATAACTAATGCATGAACACATTGGCTCTTTCATTTGATTGTTAAAAGCTGTGAATATAAATGTCAATTTGGTCAGCACCTGATTGCCTTTGCCTAAACAGATAAATGAAATCATTGTCTTAAAATAGCTTTTGTTTTCACTCCTCTACACTGTTTTTAAAAGAGGAAATCACCAAGTGACCAGATGAATTTTGTTTCAAATTGTGAGTGTGGAATGTTGATTTCATACTGATGTTGCACTAAAATTTTGTTTCTCTCCTTCTATTTCCCTCTACTTTCTCCTTCTGCTTCTCCAACCTCAACCTTCATTCTCTTTTCACAGAGATTGATAGACAAGTCCAGAGTAACATGTGTCAAATGGGTGCCAGGCTCTGAGAGCCTGTTTCTAGTCTCTCATGCCACTGGAAATATGTACCTGTACAATGTGGAGCACACTTGCGGCACCACAGCACCACACTACCAGCTGCTCAAACAGGGGGAGAACTACTCTGTGCACACTTGCAAGAGTAAATCAACACGAAACCCTCTCTTGAAATGGACAGTGGGTGAGGGGGCTCTGAATGAGTTTGCCTTCTCTCCAGATGGGAAATTCCTTGCTTGTGTAAGCCAAGATGGCTTCCTTAGGGTGTTCAACTTTGATGCCGTTGAGCTTCACGGCACCATGAAGAGCTATTTTGGCGGCTTATTATGTGTGTGTTGGAGCCCTGATGGAAAGTACATAGTTGCTGGTGGAGAGGACGATCTAGTGACTGTGTGGTCGTTTTTGGACTGCAGAGTCATTGCCCGAGGTCACGGCCACAAGTCATGGGTGAGTGTGGTGGCATTTGACCATTACACCACCAGTGTGGAGGAGAGTGACCCAATGGAGTTCAGTGGCAGCGATGAGGACTTCCAGGATCAGATGATCCACTTTGGCCGAGACCGAGCTAACAGTACTCAGTCTCGACTTTCGAAGCGCAACTCAACAGACAGCCGGCCTGTTAGTGTAACATACCGATTTGGCTCAGTGGGCCAGGACACTCAGCTGTGCCTATGGGACCTCACTGAGGACATCCTTTTCCCCCATCTTCCACTTTCACGGACACGAACACATACTAATGTGATGAATGCTACTAGCCCTCCTGCGGGCGCTACAATAATCACTAACACCTCTAGTAACACTACTAATGGAAACAACAGTGGTGCCAATACTCCTGGCATTAACTCCCTCTCTACTACATTACCACGCTCCAACAGCCTCCCCCATTCAGCTGGCACTACAACAGCAAACAGTACCAACAAGGCTGGCAGTGGTGGTGGTGGTGGTGGAATCGGCAGTGGTATAATGGACAGTGCCATTGCTACAGGTGTGAGTAAGTTTGCCACACTTTCACTCCATGATCGAAAGGAGCGCCATCACGAGAAGGACCACAAACGCAACCACAGCATGGGTCACATTAGCAGCAAGAGCAGTGACAAGCTCAACCTCCTGACAAAAACCAAAACAGACCCTGCTAAGACTCTGGGCACTCTGCTGTGCCCGCGCATGGAGGATGTGCCCCTCCTTGAGCCGCTCATCTGTAAAAAAATAGCACACGAGAGACTGACTGTACTCATATTTTTAGAGGACTGTTTAGTGACTGCTTGTCAGGAGGGATTTATTTGCACATGGGCAAGGCCAGGCAAAGTGGTAAGTTCTTTTTAACATAGGAAATGTGGGGAAGATTGAAATGATAACATTGCTTGTCAGTCCTTAGACATATTTTGAAGGTATACAAAAAAAACCCCAAACTCTTGAGTTTTGCAATAGAATTTTTAGCTTTTATAGTTGTCAGTACAAGCAGGCAAGTAAAACATTTAAAATTTTGTTTCATGTGCATCTGCTTTTGAGTGAAATGTCTAATATATCTAGGTTTCTAATACAGTATAGCCTATGCTATAAAAATGAAGTTAATGTTTATATGATTACATTCTGTCAAGAATTTTATGTATACACCTATGAGGTACAGGAAGACATCAACTCACATGAAGTCTTTTCATTGGTTTATTATCGCCCATCACTGCCCAGCCAACAAGTCAACTGCATACATCCTCCAGTTCAATTTAGATCCAGTCCCTGGTCAGCAAAATTTCTAGCTTTAAGTTTGGTGGCTAAGAAATCTGTTGAACTTTGCTTCTATTGTATTTTTAAGATTTATGATTTTATTTTATTATTTAATTTAATTATTCATGGCACTATGAAGAGCTATTTTGTCAGCTTATTATGTGTGTGTTGGAGCCCTGATGAAAAGTACATAGTTGCCGGTGAAGAGGACGATTTAGTGACTGTGTAGTCGGTGTTTTCTTCACCACCTCCTCCCTGTTTTTATTTTATTTGTTCTTTCCTTGCAAAGACCAATAATCGAAAATATGCAAGTGACATTAGCTGTTTTTTTTCTTGTAGTCTAATCTTTCTTTGGGAAAAATCATGCATGATTGTATCAAATTAATACCAATTCTGTAATGGCTGTGTTTATACTCGGTCATTTACTGCAGTCTTCCAAAGACTAGAAAATTTTAAAAAGTTATGGTGATTATTTGGTGTTAAACGTTATTTGATGCATCTGCCTTCTCAATGTGTCAGTGATGGTAAGAAGTCTACATTTGAGATCTTAGTTCTCACATTACAGGGGAAGGTTGTGGACGTGCATGTACAATTAATTGATAAAAATAACTACAACTAAAGACAGAAGTATTTTTGACTTTTGAGAAATGGATGGATACTGAATTTATCATTTTATCCTGAAATGGTCTAAACAAAAGTTAAACATTATTAGAGTAAGATGTGTGCATTTAATAAACAGATTTGAATAATGCGAGTGACCCCTAACCCTACCCACATTCAAGCTTTTTATGCAAATGGCACTATGTCTGAAGAATCTGCTGCTCCTCGCATGCTTACAGCTTTGTGTGTGTGTGAGTGTAAAATTTGTACTTTCCCTTTTATTTGTGGTTAAGGGATATTTGTCACACAAATATGGCACACAATGTTCTGGATGTGGACTATAGCAAAAAACTTGTATGGTTGACTTATTTTTAAGCAGGTGGATTGATCTACACATGGTGGATTACTTGTGTTCTGGTTGTAAAAACTACAATTATAAATATGAACCACCCAGAAATCCCAAGAAATCTGAACATGCAGATTGTAACAATCAAGATTAATAGAAACACAGTAAAAATGCAATTAACAGGAAGTTTGTGCTCAAATGCCCATTGAAGGTGAGAAAAAGTTGGCTCAGAATGTATAGAAATACATTAAAAGCAATGATTGATGTAGTCATATACAAAAGAAGTGCCTTGGTTTGGAAAACCCTTAAGATATAAGTCTCACACTGTACAGAGAATTTCACTCTGAGAATTCAGATTTATAATGGATGCGACTGGGATTTAGAAAGTTGTGGCCAATCTTTTAATGAGCTACTTGTTGCTTGATTTTGCTGCAGTTTGTGGACTTTCCCAATGCAAATCTCCTTGTTTTCCTTTTTCCAGGGGTTATTGTCATCCCAAAACCAAGCCAGCTCTCCCAGTGGAACAGTAGTATAGCCACAGTTTTTCTGCTGCTAAAGAACCCTGCAACCCAGAGTCTGATGCTGCTCTTCACCCTGCAAGCATTGCAAGTTTTCCTTTTATTTTCTACCCCTCCCTCTCCCAGTTTTGTTGATTGCTTTTCTGTTATTGTTTTAGAAGTCACATTACTTAGATGAGGAATGAAAACAGGAAAGAGTAGTGCAGTTCTTGACTGTTGCGCTATTGTTCTGTTCTCTGGAGTTTTAACACATTTTAGGTTTTTTTCCTTTTTTTTTTTTTTAAATCCTTGTTTTGTGTCCAATCACATCAGACTGTTATCTGGATTAAGGCTTGGCTTTGATAGATGCAAACCAGACAATTGTGGCTTGAGATTAAAAGGATAGTTTATTTAATTTTCATATTCCCTTTACCCTTTTTTTAAACCTTATATTTAACCATGTGTAGGTTGAGGGCTGCTGACTAATATATGAATTTTCAAATAACTGTCCTTTTATGACCAAGTGCGTGAGCATCTGAAAAAACAGCATCCATCCACATTGACCACCACTTCTGTCTTTTCTTGAGTAGAATTTCCCCATTTGATGACTTTGCACTGATTTTGTTAGCTTTTTTTTTTTTTTTTTTTATAACTACTTTAATGGAACAAAAGAAAAAAAGAGTTGAGGACTGCCTTGTTGCACTCGGCTTTAACATCCTCAGTCTTGAAATCTGAATCTATCAAGCTGGATGCTGCAATCATAGTCTTTTTAAAGAAAAAAAAAGTTTGCACTTAAATTAGTTTATTAGAAGAAAATGGCTTTACATTTTTGGGTGTGCTCAGAACTCACAGATGGCTAATACAGTAGGTGAAGAAAATGATAAAACTATTAAAACCTTTATCTATTGAGCATTTATTTTAATATTATTTCAGATTTCAATCTGCTCTGTACCATAATGTGTATATTGTAATAAATTGATTTGATGGGGGCCTAAGCAAACTACCATTATTCCAGTGGAAGTTTTGTCATTGATAGTTATATTTCTAAAGCCTAAAGTATACATATTAATAATATTAAAATAATCTTGAATACATTGTTTTCTGTTCTTTTTTTTTCCTGCACTTACATGTGTTTGCATTACCAGTCTGCAGTGTCTCAAGGGTGCACATGTCAAATTACTGCAGAGAAGGGAGTCCAATCTATGAAGTTCAGGAAGTTTGGTAAACAGCAACTGTATGTCCGAAGCCTCTCTTTATCCTTGTATTGCTCTTTGTTGCTTCAGTCACTAAAATACTTAAAGATTACATATCACACTTAACAGCAGTTTACATTTTACGGAAAATAATTTTAACAAATGGGAATAAGATATTAAGGACGCTAATGTGAAACTTGAAATTCAGTAGTGTAGTTTGTCCCACTTGACACTAAGGCACTTTAATACATGTTTGTAGTTGGATCATGTCTTTAATTCTAAAAGAAGTACAAAGAACTCTGCAATAAACAAAGTTACTACTGAAACAATTTAGTTTTGAAGAAAATCTTGGGAGAGAAAATATGAATAAATGACTTTACAGTTCTATTAACATTTTTATTATGTACATAATCAGTTTAAATATCCGACTTAACATTTGTCCAATGTGACTGCCTAAGAGTATACTAATACAAATGGATTTTTTTTCTGTGTGGATCGTGAAATGTGCCTTTTCATCACATCTGCAATGTGATCTTGTGGTATGACTATTTTATGAGTGTTTTCACGGTTGACCTTTGTTCAAGAGGACTATTGCCCATGAAATATGTTTGTCCCAAGGACTTCATTCATACTTGTTAGGAACTCAACATTTCAAGTCTTTCAACACAGCTCTGTGTTGGCCCAAGGTTTTTCATGTTTGAGGTTGTAATTTTAATTCTTTATTAGACTTAGAACAAAAACTTTGAATATTTCCCACCAGGCAATACATGTCAGTTTAATTCGAGTTTGGACTATGATATAGTTTTTCCATAACATTTAGAAACTAATGGTTTAATTTACTGTGTGAGTACAGTTCTCCCTGGAAAAATCAGCTTTTGCTTGGTTAGAAATCTGCTTAGAAATTTACTTTGCCCTCAGTTTTTTTTTTCTCTTTTTTTGTTCCTGATAATAAACCCCTAAAAATTAATTATCCAGTTACTAAACCCTCTAGCTCTACAGAGTATTAAGCACTTGTCACATGTTAAATTGTAATAATGCAAACATTCAGGTTATTACCTCCTAATAGATGGGTTTAATATGTTGAGATGCAGTGCAATTTACATTCACTTAAGGGTTATTTTCAACAGTTTCCTTATTTGTTCATATCCAAGCAGTATGAGCACTTTTTGAAAGTAATAATGCTTGGAGTTTAAAGGGTTGGTCACTGATATTAAAATAATGTCCCCTTGTCAATCACCTCATAGCTCCTCATCTGGATTTTTAAGGACTTGGGACTGAAATTAGCTTTGAAATGGTTGTAAACACAAAACACGAGTGGGTCAGCTAAAGTAAAAGAATTATACTAACTTGATTCAACACTTGGAATACATATTTGTGGTGATGAGATAATTTAATCATAACCAGGATAAATAGTTTGTTTCAGTTGTAACTTTTAAGAGCCAGGTCTTGTGGTTTTCTATTACTTTTTTTTTTTCTTTCTTTTTTTTTGCAGGCATGTTTGTGCTATAAAGATTACATCATCAAGCCTGTACCAATGTTGTCCCCAAAAATCAGCGAAGTAGATCTGTCCTGTTTGACCAGCCACGTTTTGGCTCTCAGATGTCTCTGTGTTTTCGGTCCAGAGGTGGCATACAGTAAGTCTTGAATGCTGTGCGACGTGACTCATCTCGTGGCTGTGAAGAGAGGAAATGCAGCCTGAATGGCAAATCTAAATATACGGAAAAACATTAGGGTTTCCTCCTCCCTCTAAAGAATCATGTTGATAATTTCCAAAGAATTTCTCTTATTGAAAGCAAAACTTTCAGTAATGTTCCACTACATCTGTGCATGCTATAGTAAAATAGACAAGCAGGAGTTCTAAATAAATGAATTCTGGACTATAAACAGGCAGGCATGTGTCGACCAGCCATATTTACCTTTGTCAACTGTGACTGGCACTTTTTGGATGTAATTGCTGGCAGTGTTCCTCTGTGTGTGACGGTAAAAGCAGGAAGAGTGGAGACTGGGATTGAGATCTGAGGTCCTGGTGAAACCATGTTGAGCTGAGGAAGCTCCGCGGGGCAGTGAGGGGCATTCCGTCTGTGGAGTGGGTCTGCTACATGCTTTATATTGTGCTAAAGGGAGACAAAGATGAGAGTTTGGAGCATTTCGTTTCAGAAGATTCCTACACTAAACTATAAAATTTGGACTTACGCTCAGTAAATGTGTCTGCCTTATGTGTCTTCCTCTCAGTTGTTTACCAAGTCTAGTTGGTCGCCAAATCTGCTCCAAGGAGTTTTGCATTACTGTACCCCCTACTCCATCAAAGGTTCCAGACATTCTGTGAAGAGTCTCTGTTGTATTCTCTGCCATCCTGGTTTAAACAAAAGAAGTCTGAGCTATCACTATTCTTTTGGATAATATTATATATGTTAATTTCAGTCCTTCCATAGTTTTAACAGTGGGATGACTGTCAATTAAGTAATATAAATGACTTTTTCTTAGATCTAAATAAAGTGAGGTAGTTCACCTGATTTCCCTAAAGTATGTGTGCTTCAGGGATGTTTCTGCTGTGATGCGCTCATCAGGGTCATAAGCAAGCATCTGATAAAGCAGTGATAGAGCTGGAGCTGAGCAGGTTGGGATTAATCGTGAAATGCCAGTTCCTTTTTTGGGGGGGAAGTTGAAATGCATCGCTCTAGATCTGCCAGACATTAAGACATCAAAACAGGTTTGTTTAAGTTTATCCAGTGTACATATATGTACAATTTATTTGTGCTGCTTTTGTGCTAAGGGAACATGTCTGAGAATAAACACATACTTCTTGAACTTTTGGAGTACACTTTGGTCTGGCGTCCCTAACACGTCATGGATCTTGGCAACTTGGTCTAACTCACTGGATCCAGGGAAGAGAGGATTCAAGCTGAAACACATGGTGTCGCTATTAAAGTACAGCTTTTACATGGCTTTTAAAACACATATGTGCTTGAAGGCAGATGTGGTCAAATTGCTTAGATTAATGCAAATGGGGGAAACAAATTAACTTTGTGAAATGAAAGTGTAACAGGTAACCAGTGCCCCAGAAATACCTCATGATTTCAAAGAAGACACAACCAACACTCCAGATGTCCATTTTTAGACTGTAATATCCATCGGTAAGAAGGCATTCTGGGGCTCTATACCAACGTGTGGAGATGTACTCTGTGTGTGGGGGCTTGGAGAACACACTCCGAGATGAGCCGAAGTCACCAAGCTTTAAAAGATTTTGCTGTATTCCATGCAAAAAATAAAAAAAAATGCTGATCTTTAATGCCACATATCAAAACCCACTGACACATTTTTTACAAAATAAACATATCTTACTTTTATGAGAATGTTTTCTGGCTTTACATCCCTGTGAAAAATCCCACATCTGTTGAAAAACAAAAATAATGTCAGCAAATGAAAATCATCTTTAAGTGCCATCTAAAAAATGTTTTTTTTAACCTGTGCATATGTTCGAGTGACTTGCACAGCTGGTACATGTAATTCTTGACTGTATGGTCAGGCAGTGGTGTTCGTCTTCCTGTAAAGAATGAGCAACATCCACAAACTTGGCAGAAACATATTCAAGTTGACGTTCTAGTCCTCATAACTTGCAGACTTGCCTTGTATGAACTCGTAGATGTTCATCTCCATCAGCTCACATATCAAAGATACTGTTCCAGTTTCTTTGTCACTGAAATATTGTGTTGGATCAGTATGTAATGCCACAAAACACAATGTAGGACAAGAATAAGGAAGTGTATTTGACAAAACACCAGTACTCACAAAATCAGTTCATGCAGTTGGATGATATTTGCATGAGGGCTGAGTCTCTTCATTGCCTGGACTTCCCGCAGGTTGTTCGCCTGTTCCAAACTTGACACCAAATTACAAAGCAGTGACAAATCACACTTTAAACTGACACATGAAAAGGCAGGGTAAGTTTACATCTAACAGGATGCTTAAAACAAGTGGGGGGTGTCCAGTTGTCTGTTCAGGTTTCAACTGTCCATGTACAACACAGGATATTAAAGTAGGAGAAAAGGCACCAAGTATGCAATGGAGAAATACCTGTTAATTGTTTGCTTCATGGTTTTACACGCATAAAACTTCCCATCTTTCAGGCTCTGTGTTTTAACCACCTCTGAAAAGGCACCCTCTCCAATTTTCTTGATTATTTTGTAACCTGAAACAAAAAGTAGAAAAACAATGACTGATTAAAGGTGGAATAATTTGATGAACAACCTTTAAGACAATACTAGCTAAAATCACCCTAATATGTGAGTGAATAGTCAAAAACTGACCGGAAATGTTGCAATACGTGTTTAATTATAACAACTTTTACATTTATTATTATTATTATAATATAATTCTTATTGTTATTAGTATTATTATTACGATTTTAATCAAAAGCCAACTTCAACATTTTTTCGATAGTCACCAAGATACGCGTTTAAATTCAAAATAAATAATTGTAATACGCCTTTTTATGTATTTTCTCTTTTATATCATGTATGTTTGTATAATCCACACGTGTATTTTTTTTTTTATTACAACATTTAAAAAAATATTATGACCCTGAAAAATAAAGTTAAACGTTAAATTAGGAAACCTCATTGAGGTGCGGACATCGTTGTCTGTTATCTTCGCCTAATTACTAACCATGCATTCCTTTGATTCTTTGCCGCCGCATGACAGTCTGTTATCCATAACATACGTATCTGTATTGTACATTCCAATATGAAGATGGTAAATGAAACTGGTATCCGTGTCGATGTGAATAAAGGGTACTGAGGGTCGTCTTGGGTGTTAGCCTAGCCCGGCTTGTAAACCCTGTTAGCGGACTGTCGCCTTGGTAACGGAGCACGCCTTCGCCTTGCACTCTGACCTGAGGAGGAAACTAGAAACTCTGACTGAATGTCTGACTTCCTCGCAATACTGACTCCCCCGTTTGAAATGTTTAATATTAAAACATTCCGTCATGTATGAACAGCACTAGTCAAGCAGATTTATTCACGACAGGCCCAAATTTTCGACTCGATTTATTGTTACTATTCGCCCCCTTACCTTCTCTCCAGAGGTGGTTGGTGACCATAAGCTCAGAGGTTTTTTCATTAGGCTGCGGGTTTTTGTTATGCTTATCTGCAGCATTTCCCCTATTAATCCAGTCGTTACTAGGGGTTGTTCTGCATGCATTTCGAAGGCTTGCTCTGTTTTTAACGTCAATAAGCCAGTTTGAGTAGTGCATCATTAGTGCACAGAAATTGCTAAAAAGCCGACCATGAGCTTGGTCATTTATAGAGAAACTTCCGGCGAGAACAAAGCAGCTAATTCATTGCATTGATACAATAGCATGACGTTACAAGACACCAATGCATCTCATACACAATGTATTCCACTCACTCCTGCTGCTGTTTGAAAGGCGTGGACCTATCTGTTTTGTACATCGTGGGCTTCCGTAAAGGGCACTTTGTGCGCATGTTCAATAATTCTGCGTGTTTTCATGCTGATAGTTCTCGAGATGTTAATATTTTCGTCACTGTTTAGCTTTCTTTTAAAAAAAAGTAAATAAATAAAATTCACAAATAAGTGAAGCACGGTTTTAAGTCAACATGAAAACAAGATTCACAACTGTGGATATCAGGGCAGTTATTGCCGAAATCAATGCCAAGTAGGTGATATGTGTTCGGCTAAGCTAACTTGTTTTAGCTAAAGCTAATGTTGAGATGTTTACACGTTCCTCAGTCATTCATTTATTTCACAACTTTCTTTTTCAGCTACATTGGCATGAGGGTGTACAACGTGTATGACATCGACAATAAGACGTATCTTATCCGTCTGCAGAAGTAAGATCAGTTTGAAAACGTGTCTGAATGTTTGAGTTAAATAAGAAACTAAACTACTTAACAGTAAATGACAAACTAAGGAAGCCGAATGCGCGACTGTGCATGAAAAAACTTTGTTAGCTAGAAATTATGACTATATTGCCGTCCGAAAATTGTGAATTCTATAATTATATCTTGAGATAAAAATAAGAAACTTGTATTCTTGAGAAAAAAAATAATTAAATCTGGAATACGTGAGAAAAACATGTTAACAGTTTTTGTATCAGTCTGGTGATAATCACAGGTGTATAAATAAACAAAACGACCTCTAGCCTCAAGTTTGTATCACATTTATTTATTATATCATTCATTAAATCAGTCAGTCGTGTATTAGTTCAAATGTGAGATGATTGCTCAAGTAATGTAAGCAACTTCAATACAGCTTCAAATTTTTAGACTACATCTAAACTTAATAAATACACTCATTTGCATCATTCATTTTAAATTGTTGCATATAACCAGATGTTGTGTTGTTGTGTCAGGCCAGACAGTAAAGCTGTTCTCCTGATTGAGTCTGGGACTCGCATTCATTCCACTGACTTTGAATGGCCCAAGAACATGATGCCTTCAGGCTTTGCAATGAAAGTAAGAAAATCTTGATGATTTATTGTTATAGATTACACTTTTTATAATCGAGAATTAAAAGGCTTAATCACTTTGTTTATTGTTTAATGGCATTGCATGATTCTTAATAAACTTATGTTTCAACAGTGTCGAAAACATCTGAAAACGCGGCGACTTACCCAGGTTAAACAACTGGGAATTGACAGGATTGTGGACATCCAGTTTGGTTCCGATGAGGCTGCCTACCACTTGATCATTGAGCTATATGACAGGGTCAGAAAACTGCAGTTTAAGTTGTTTTTATACAAAAGAACTGTTTTAAATTACGCCTACCTAGATTGTACCTTCCCTTGTTTTAATGCTCATGTCTATTTTCAGGGTAACATCATTCTAGCAGATCATGAGTACACAATCCTGAATCTGCTGAGATTTCGTACAGCAGAAGCAGAAGATGTTAAGATAGCTGTGAGAGAGCGATACCCAGTAGAGAGCGCCAGATTGCCTGAACCTCTCATCAGTTTGGAGCGGTAATGGCCGAAAGCTACATATGTGTTTAATAAGTTCAGACAATCATCAGAAATCATGTCAAATTTATAATGAAACACTGAAAAAATCTATTTCCATTTTATATTTTTATTATAGCATTACAGAAATTCTGAGCAAAGCACCAAATGGAGACCAAGTGAAAAGGATTTTGAACCCTCACCTTCGTAAGTAGCCAAGCAATATTACTACATAAGCTGTTAATAAACTTTACCATTTTTATTGAAACTGTGGGTAGCTGTCCCAGTAATTAAGTTTGACCTGCTTGTAAATAAAGGCCTATGCAGTTTAGCTCAGAGCCAATGAAGTTCTGCACAATGAATAATACCAAAATACGTGCAGATATATCATGTGAGTTTATGTCTCAAGTTGGCAAAGACATCCTAAATGATCAACAAATCTCCTGGAACAGTTTTCTAGTTGAAAATTTTAACTTTTTAGCCTGAACATACAATACTATGTAAAGGAAAATAAGCACTGCTTTAAAAGCCTAAGCCCAACTCTGAGGCATGAAAGAGAGAGGATGATGTTTAGGGTACTTTCCCTACTGAGATCTCAAAACCCCTTCACAAGTCATTATGGAAAGAATGATGGTAACATTTTTACTTAAATAGTTGAACTTGTTTATCAAACAAGTAATTTACTTACTGAAAAAGACCCCTCACTTTTTAAGCTTTACAATGTGGGAAGTACACTTGATAGATGTGTTTGTTTGGGTTTTTGTATTTGTTTGATTGTATACTATCAGCTGACAAAACCCTTTAAATCAACTTTAGAGTTTTCATTTTTATAGATTTTGTAATATTCTTTATCATGCAAGAGGAAAAACAATTTTATTCTGTTTTCTGAACATGTCTTCAGCCTACGGAGCCACTCTGATAGAGCACAGTTTGATAGAAGCAGGACTGCCAGGCTCTGTCAAAGTTGACAATCAGTTTGAAGCATCTGAAGGTATAGTAGGAAAGTCAAAGTACTTTTTTGTTCTTTTACATTCAAATAGTTTTTAAAAAGTTTAATTGATCTGACTGCTTTTTCAGTTGCACCAAAAATCCTGAAAGCCCTGCAGATTGCAGAAACGTACATGGAAAGAACAGAGAATTTTAGTGGCAAGGTAAGTATGGGATCTTTCATGAGAAATAGAGAAAATATTCTGGATTTTAAAAAACAAAAGATTTATTCAATAAAAATTTTTTTTATTATCTAAAGGGTTACATCATTCAAAAGTGTGAGAAGAAACCTAGTCTAACTCCAGGCAAACCCAGCGAGGAACTACTTACGTAAGTCTTGGGCTTCACAGTAGAATGTGATTTTTCTAGCCAGTTAAAATAGTAAATTAGTTGATGTCAACAATGTCTTTGTACAGATATGATGAATTCCACCCATTTCTCTTTGCCCAGCATGCAAAGAGCCCTTATTTGGAATTTGATACTTTTGACAAGGTGAGTGCCAGCATGATTGCTGCTTAAGTGTGTCTTTGGGTGCTGTTTGAAAGAGTAATGTCATTGCTGAAGTGATACCTTTATTCAGGCAGTGGATGAGTTCTTTTCCAAGATGGAGAGCCAGAAGATCGATATGAAGGCTTTGCAGCAGGAGAAACAAGCACTGAAGAAGTTGGAGAATGTTAAGAGGGACCACGAGCAGAGACTGGAGGCTTTACACCAGGCGCAGGTGGGCAACAAACAGCTTTTATGTTTGTCTTGTGAATAAATCTCATGTTTGCTTACATGAAATTTTAAAGTTGTTACTATTTAATTAAGATTCACACTTGTTTGACAATTTATCGTCAAGTTGCTTGATGACATGTGCAAGAAATCTTGCCTCATGTGTTGCAGGAGGTTGACAGAATTAAGGGTGAACTTGTGGAGATGAACCTTCCTATGGTAGACAGAGCACTGCAGGTGGTGTGCAGCGCGTTGGCCAACCAGGTGGACTGGACTGAAATTGGCATTATCGTCAAGGAAGCACAAGCTGCAGGGGACCCTGTGGCCTGTGCCATCAAAGAGCTGAAACTGCAGACCAACCATATCACCATGCTTTTAAAGTGAGATCATTACTAAAGCCATAAGCCGCTTTTAAAGTCCAAATGATAAACTCCTCACAGTGCTGTGTGACTTTCTGTCACCAGGAATCCCTATATTTCTGATGAAGAACAGGAAGAGGAAGAGAAAAACGATGCAGTGGAGGACAAAAGGAAGAAAAACAAGACCAAAGATAAAGGACAGAAACAGAAGCTGCAAAGGAACAAGCCCATGTTGGTAGATGTGGATCTCGGCTTGTCTGCTTACGCCAATGCCAAAAGGTGTGTTTTCTCCTTAAGCTTTAGACACAGAAACAGGCTCTTTATGGAGGAAGATCCAAGCTGATCAGCCCCGTTATCTCGCTTACTTTAGGTACTATGACCATAAACGCAGCGCTGAAAAGAAGGAACAGAAAACCATTGAGGCAGCAGATAAGGTGAAGAAGCTGCCCTTTGCTTTACTATCAAAACCTGAACTTGATTCATAATAATTATTATCAGCAGCAAGCAGGACCTCCAGTTGTTTGTTTTTTTTGTGGAGACTCTTAATGTACTTCTTTCCACTCCCTTTCGAACATCTGTGTCACTCTTTTGTTGGTTCCCTTTTTTTATGCGTCACTTTCTGTGAAATTTTAGTTTAATTTGATTTGTTGTTTTGCATGTATGTTTGAAATATAATTGTTAAATAAAAAGGAATAATCATCATCAGAGTCTTACAACAACTCAAAATTTAAACAACTTTACAGTTGATCAGTTGCTATATTTTAACACAGGCTTAACTAATAAATATTCTTCCATTTAAGGCAATGAAATCTGCTGAAAAAAAGACTCAACAAACACTGAAGGAAGTTCAGACAGTGAGCACCATTCAGAAGGCCAGGAAAATTTACTGGTTAGACACATTAATTTGTTTAAAGCTTTGAGCATTCAGCATTTAATTGTTTTTTTTTTTCTTTTTATCTCTCAGTAATTTCTTCCGCTTTTGCCAGGTTCGAAAAGTTTCTGTGGTTCATCAGCTCTGAGAACTATCTTGTCATTGCTGGACGGGACCAGCAGCAGAATGAGATGATTGTTAAACGCTACCTCCGGGCAGGTTGTGAAACTTCTGTGTATCTTTAGAGAAACAAATAGCTTCAAATTCTGAATTGTCACATTATGTACTCATACTTTGCCAGGTGATATCTATGTTCATGCTGACCTCCATGGAGCAACAAGTTGTGTCATCAAAAACCCTTCAGGTAAACAAATATTTTTTTGTTTGTTTTGGTTAACTAGATGTACCCAATTCACATAGTTTGTCTGAATTTCTCGTTGTGCCTCTCCTCCTTGATGCTGCAGGGGATCCAATCCCTCCCCGTACTCTAACGGAAGCTGGCACTATGGCTGTTTGCTACAGTGCTGCTTGGGATGCCAAGATTATTACCAGTGCTTGGTGGGTTCATCATCATCAGGTAAATTAGATGTAAGAGTGCAATAATCTGTTGGGTCATAGTGGGGATGTGGGATGTTGTTACTGTCTCACAAACCTGCACTTACAATAAACAAAAAGACCAGTTACACACTTGTTTTTTTTTGCCAATGCACATGCCAACCACCAAAACTGCTTGACAACAGCTTTGAGAGGCACAACAAATTATGTGATCAGACCTTTAAACTATCTGATGTGAGATATTCTGGGATAATCTTGATCCCCAAAGGTCCCTCCTAGAAATCCACGAGCCTGAAGGGATTTGGTTCCTACATATAAGTCCCAAATAGCAAAGGACATCTTCAGCTGATGTTATGTCCATAACAATAACCAGAAAAAGGGGGATGCTTCTCAAAAATACTGTCTTACAATCTCACAGTGGTCCAAAGGTCCAGCATCGGTGTGGTATTTTTCCCCTGCAGAGAGGGGCGTGTTGTTGCACATAAGGGAATGAAAATTGATCCAGCTGTATAAATGTGGTGATTTATAGTTTAAGCTCCTTTTTTTAAAAGTCTTACTAGATATAATGTGACTGTTTCTCAGGTGTCTAAGACAGCCCCCACAGGAGAGTATCTGACCACAGGAAGTTTCATGATCAGAGGTACAACACACTAGTCTAATGTACAATGAATATTATATTTAACACAGCTTGACCTGCAGCACAAATTTTATTAGTGTTAGTTCGCAGGGCTTAAGTCCTCCTCTGTTTTTTATGTTTTTAGGAAAGAAAAATTTTCTGCCACCTTCTTACTTGATCATGGGTTTTGGGTTCCTCTTTAAGGTAAATAGGAGATTTCAGTACATTTTAACTCATGGTAAAAACATCTGTCATATTCAGACATTTAATTTTCATCCATCTTTTTGCTTCTTGCAGGTGGATGAGCAGTGTGTGTTTCGGCACCGAGGGGAGCGAAAGGTAAAAGCTGTAGAGGAAGACATGGAGGAGGTGACATCCAGAACTGCTGAGCTGTTAGAGGAAGGAGAGGAGCTAATGGGTAGGAGGACAAATCCACTTTGTTTCTGATGTTTATAAAAACTCCATCCAGGTGTTGCAGTTGTTTCTATTGCCTTTGCAGGGGATGACAGCAGTAATGAAGACCTGGAAGAAGAAAGAGCACAAGATGGAGACCCCAGTGACCCGGAGAACAAGATAAAAAAGGAGAATGATGTGGAGATGGATGAGGATGTGAGTGAAGAAATGGGAGCTACTCCCGAGGATGCTGCAGCAGATGCAGGAGGGATGCAGTCAAACAGCAACATCATGGGGGATCATAGAGAGGAAGACAGCGGTAAAGAAAAAGAGATCAGGAGTGAAGAAACAGAAGAATTTAGTTTTCCAGACACAACCATCTCCCTGTCTCATTTACAGCCCAACAGGTAATGTTGCATCTTGCTAAGGAACTGTTGCTTAGGTTTTCTTGATGATAATACCAGCAGCAGACGGCGTGTCAGTAAATTATCTCACTGTTTGTAGGAGTACTCAGAACCCTGGATTTAAAAAGGAAACAACAACTCAGGTAAATATTTACTGAATTTTAAAATCATTATCAGTTTATTGCACCTCTAACACTCTTGTTATTTCATTGATGCTGCTTTAGGCCGAGGTGGATTCACAAGGTAGAAAACACATGACTGCAAAGCAGAGGAGGTGAGTGACTTGTTCAAAATGCATGCAGACCCATGGCTGCATGTCTTGAAGACATTTTAGATCAACTTTTAGGACTGATTAAAACAATAAAAAAAAAAAAAAAAAGAATACCCCCTCTATGTAAAACAACTTCAGCGTTACATAATGGAGGAAGCTCATACACTTTTGTTTGTTCCTTCCTCTACTCACCGTTAATACACATTTAGGTTCAGGTGAAACTGAAAATTTTTATTTAGTTTTGAGTAAAAATAAGATTTTAACAAAGGCATGACCAGTCTGTTTTTTGATCCTCGGTCATTTTTGTTACAACTTTTAGAGAAGAGAAGAAGAAGAAGCAGAAACAGGAGAGCAGTACCACTGAAGAGAAGACTGAAATGTCACATGATGGTTCTGTGATGGACCAGGGGTCCAAAAGTGGAGGAGGGCCCTCACAGCCACCTCTGAAGAGAGGACAGAAGGTAATAAGAAGTTTTACATTCATCAAACTTAGTTTAGATATTTAATAAATGTTTATGTTTTAGAAAAGCTGGATACAACCTCTTGATCTTTTGTGAGAGAATAAACTAAGAAGAAAAAAATCAAAATTGTAGTCTAAATCAGTTGATGTTCCTAAAGTTAGCAGCCAATAAAGGACACAAATATGCTGCAAGTTTTTAAAAAGTCATTGGTGACTTGGATTTCTCAGTTCCACTGTCACACAACAGTCTGGGTGCATGTGGGCAAAATCTCTATGTGAGTAAGAGGTAAACTAGTTTCTTAAAAGCATAAAGTTAAAGATTAAATGTTCTTTTCATGTCTCAGGGGTTACTATTTTTGTTTGTGTGCAAATAAAGAATACATTGAAAGAAGTACCATGCGCATGGTTTGGTATCCAAACAACAGTTGAGCTGTTTTATGACTTTAATCAGCCTCTCTGACTCTGAACTTCTTGAAACTGTTTTCAAGTAAAGGGCATAAAATGCTGATTTAAAGGCTTTATTAATACTTAGTTTTTAGACGATGGCACAATTTTCTGTCAAACCCAGGAAGTGACTTTATAACACTTTGGGTTTGTGTTGCAGCCAGTCACCGCTGGTGCAACAATGAAGGGATCCAAATGCAATTCTGCAAAATCTGGGAAAGAAATATCACAGTCTGTTAACCTGTTGAGTTAGAACCTAAACAAACATGACCTCTGCAAAAGGATAATGATATGAAACACTTAAAATCGACAATGGAATATCTAAACAGGTGAAGGATGAAGATTTTGTTGCCGCTGCCACAGTAACTTGATCTACTGTTAATATTTTAAAGATTTGTGGACTGATCTCAGAAAAACAATACATGAAAGATGAAACATTTTGCTGGAAGAATGGGTGGAAAATCCTGAATGAGAACAAACACGTTGGCTACAAAGAACATTGATTTGAAGTGTTGATTGTACAAGGCGCTCAAACTTTTGTCTTGGTTCTTTTTTTTCTTTTTCTGATGCAGTCAAAGGTGACAGTAGACGTCATCTTAGACATAATGCCTTTTATTCTCTCATTTTCCTTTTAAAAGTTTTGCAGGCCATATATAAACAGACTTTAAAGATTTATGTAACTACACCTCCCGTTGCTTCTGCAGAACAAACTGAAGAAAATCAAAGAAAAGTATAAAGACCAAGATGAAGAGGACAGAGAGCTGATGATGCAGCTGCTTGGGGTAAGGTTAAACTCTTCAACCCTCACTGTGAACTTGTGTCAACATAACTAGTCGATTCCAATTTGAGTGTCCGCAGCACGTTTATAAAGCAGCAATAGATTAAAATTCCAGTCACCTTTCCCTCTTCAGTCAGCCGGCTCGGCCAAGGATGAGAAGGGGAAAAAAGGAAAGAAAGGAAAAGGGAAAGAGGAGCCCGCCAGGAGA
Source organism: Telmatherina bonti (assembly GCF_933228915.1). Classification (NCBI taxonomy): domain Eukaryota; kingdom Metazoa; phylum Chordata; class Actinopteri; order Atheriniformes; family Telmatherinidae; genus Telmatherina; species Telmatherina bonti. The sequence goes on along the minus strand of NC_136631.1, from coordinate 20,358,709 downwards.
CCTGCCTCTCAGAAACAGCAGCAGAAACCACGCAATGTCATCACTGCGGTGAAGAAACCAGAACAGACGGAAGAAGAGAAGGAGAGGCCAGCTGGGGAGGAAGGAGGTCCTGCAGAGCAGGAGGACAAGGTAGACAACTTAGTCCAGTCATTCGGTTTGAAATGTGCACTTCTGTCTCGGTAGCGTTTAATGAATCATTGCTATAGAATGTGAAGTGCTTTGTAGCAAAACCTTGGTGGGGTTTCTTATTTCTTCCTTCAATTCTGCCTTTTCTAGGAAGAAGAGGTGGACCAGGACAACCCCGGAGCAGAGGTGTTTACATATAAAGATGACAAATCAGTAACTGAAAGAAAACTTCTTCTCTAAAATCCCTTCATCTATTACATCAGGAAGCAGAGAATCTGCTCACCTCTCTAACCGGCCAGCCTCACGCTGACGATGTGCTGCTGTTCGCTGTGCCAGTCTGTGCTCCATACACTGCCCTTTCCAACTACAAGTATGTCCATTTGTCCTTTCTGTGAAAAACAGTGCGTTTCAGAGACTAATGAGTCATTTATTCTCTGTAGACACAAAGTGAAACTAACACCTGGTTCTCAGAAGAAAGGAAAAGGTATGACTGAATTATCTGCTTTATATTAACATTGTAAATTGACAGCAGAGCTTCATTGTTTACTTTTTTTTTTTTTTACACAAGCTGCACGAACGGCAGTGTTTAGTTTTATGAAAGCCAAAGAAGCCTCATCCAGAGAAAAAGACTTGTTCCGCAGCGTCAAGGTAAATCATTTATAATTAGTCTGTTAAAAATACAAATCTATGAAACAACTTTGTTTCATAGTTCACTACTTTTATGTTTTATAATACAGTATCTGTAGGTTTGATATTGGAAACAATTTGAGCCTCAGTTTTAACCATTTAATACACCACACATTCATTTTCTTCTGTGTTGCAGGATGGAGACCTTTCCCGAAACATGCCAGGAAAAGTTAAGGTATCGGCTCCTAACTTGCTGGCTGCCAAGAAGAAATGAGTGAGGGGTGAATACGGACCTGTCAAGGTCAATGGGACTTTATCTGCATCTCAATCATCAGTTTTGCAGACTCCTCTTCAGTTCTACCCTTTGATTAAAGAGGAGCTCTTTTATTTTAAAGCTTGATTGTGTTTGATGATCAGCAACATATAAAGAAACACAAAATAAAAGACCTTAATTCACGGTACGTGTTTATTCCTTGAGTACAAAGTAGGCATTACAATAACGGTTTACATTGTATCCTACAGTAAAAAAACAAAAAAAAAAATTAATTTTGTGCAAACCAGGCAAGTACAAAAAGCCCTACCAACATGAGGCATTTCAGTGCAACATGGCTCAACGTCCAATATACGAAGTATACGAAGCTATTCATTAAATTAAAATACTACAGGAGCCAACAATGTTAAAGGCTTTGAAAGCCTCTTTGAGAACATAAAACTCACACACACTTCCTCACCAACATATAAATAACTATATACAAAAATAACGTTTCTGATTCCAGAGCATAGTCTTAAGTAGCATATAGCACTAGTTTAAGGTCTGCGAGGACTGAAGTAAATGAACCAGGGTTAAGCAAACATCTGTGTTCAAAGATCACAAAAAATGAATTACAAACTGCCAAAAAAAAGCCTCAGATGTAGCAAAACAGACTACTTTGGACTTTCCAACTCTGCATTTAGTGTTAAGACAATGTTAACATGGTACGGTGTTTTTTTTTTTTTTAAGAAAACCAGTAGGAATTATAGTATTACCTTCATATGATGACCGTTCCAGTAGTCTTCCAGCTATGTTGAAACATTTAAGCTATTTATTTAGGATAGAATGAACAAAGTACCCCTCAAACAGAAAACCTGAGAACAAAAACCAACTTTGTAGGCAGTTTGGGACTTTATATGTCTCATTTCTACAATCCAAGCTACTCTCCACATTGTTTCACTGTTTTACTCCAATAACCTCTTAGGAAAAAAATCTCAACCTTCAGAAAAGTTTCATCTTGATTGTTTTTAAGCAATAATCCATGTGGGTAGTTCCAGCCACATTTATAACAAGCTGTGTTCATCTGTTTAGGTCTGAAAGTCCCAGTTTGTGGGAGCAGATTGTCTAAGAACTGAACATTGCAGGACAGAGTTGTGCTGTATTCAGTTGGACGAATGCCTTTACTTAACACTCTAATTAAAAAAAAATTTTCCTATGAGATGCAGAGTTCTGCCTGGGTGGTAAAAAAAAAAAAAAAAAAGGGAATCAAACTCATTTTAAAAAAATGTGGCAAACACCTTTCATGGCTACATATATGCAGCTGATCACTATTGCTTACAAGTGTTTGTTATGCAAGTGTCCTCACAGTAAACCAATGCTCAAAAAGGACGGCCTGCTTTCATACACACACACTCCTGCATACAACTCCTCTGGAATACAATACTTGTGTCCTCTGAACCTAAGATCCCAGTGTGTTGACTCGGGACATTCTCTGTTTGAGGCTGTGTAAGAGATGTTTAGGCAAGCAGTCCCAGTAACAAGACAAGCGCGCTCTGTTCTGCAGAATCGTCTCCATGCACAACCTGAAAAATGGGGACAGGTACATATGACACTAGCAGAGTATAAAATATATATATATATATATATATATATATATATATATATATATATATATATATATATACACACATACACACATATTATAAATATATGTGTGTGTACATACACACACACACAAAGTATAGCTGTACTCCAGTAAATAATTTGCACCAGCAGACACACTCACCGAACTAATGATTTGGGCTGAACGTTGAATATTAGTAACTCATTACTGTGAGCCTGTTGCCAAGAAAAAAACAAAACAAATAATAGTGAGATTTTATGGGGAAAATAAAAAGGAAGGACTAGTACAAAGGAAGAATTGATGTGCAGCTTACAGCTCTGTGATGAGACAAAAGATTGTTGGCACACCCTCCAAACACAAACACCTCTCCGTCAGGACCAGAACAAGCCGTGTGCCACAGCCTGAAGAACACATACACAATGGTACATTTCCAGTAAAAGATGGTTCTACTGGTGTTCGACCAAACGTTCACAAAGAGATCACTACCTGGGGCTCTCTGTGTGACTGTGTTTGAAAGGCTTCCATTCATTCTTGCTTACACAATATAGCCAAGCATCACCTGCAACACAAACATAAAAGCATGTATGAGAACAAGCAACACATGAACATTATTTGCTGCCTTTTTGGATGCCAAGTATCCGACTCACTCAGCGTGTCTCTCTCTGTGGTGAAACCTCCGAATAGGAAGATGTGGTCTGATGATACAGGTGTAAAGGAGTGCCAGGAACGGCCCACGGGACCCTGCTGGGGAACGCTCCTGTGGGGCAAATGAACACAGAAAACCAGGTCATCTGTGTTTTAACTTTCCCCCCTTTTTTTTTTTTTGGGATCATCCACCTTCTGAAAATACTGTAAAACGAGAAGCATATGGTTTCGATCAGGGGTTTCTATCTCCGGTCCTCAACAGCCACAATCCTGCAGGTTTTTCATGCATCTTTGCTCCAAAACACCTGACTCAAATTAATCCGTCATTGTGCAGAAACTTCATAGGCTGCTGGTTCCATTCAATGTAAGCCAGATATGTTGGAACAGAGATGCATCAAAAACCTGCAGCTGCCCTCGTAGATCCACTTTGGACGCCCCTGGTTTAAATCTTTCAATGGAATAGTGGGAAAGATATGCAACTTAACGAAAGAAAAAAGGCAATAAGTGGAATGGGTCTGTTTTTTATGCAGGTAGAAGCTTCAAGTGGTTTTCAAAGGTACCTTCTTTATTCTGAGTTGAATGCTGTCTAAAAGTCTAATGTTCACAGGTTTTTTTTAAAGTTATCATTTTACTGCTGATATCAGAACAATAACTCCAACCTGTGCAACCACTATTTTGACGCATAAATCTGAATTCTTTGACCCTGAGATCACTACACAGGACAGAAAGATTAATTAACACTTACATTTCATGCCACTCCCATGTGTCCAGGTCAAGGTAGTACAAGTCATTTAGTCTGTAATTCTGAAAAAAAGAGTTTGAGATTGGAGGACACAGAAATATATTTGAAATCTTTATCTTAGATTATATTTGGACAGAAATTTACAAGAAATAAGTAAAATTACTCCCCCTCATCCACCCACCTTGTATCGTCCACCGAATACATAACCTCTGTTGCCGACTGTAGCACAAGCATGAGCTGCCCTGGGTGACGGGGTGTTCCCCTACATCCGATCAAATATGGAAGAAATATGAGTTATTTAGTGTTATTTAGTTTTACATATTAAAAGAAACTTATTGTTTTTATAAAATGTCTTACATCTGTTTACATTTAACTTTGCATAATGATAAACGGGATCTTTAATTCTCGTCTCTAGTTATCTAATGTAAGAAATGTGTGTGAGCAAATTGTGAAGTAAATATGGTATGTTAATGCATTTTTTAAAAATATATTTATATCTTCCTTTTTTTTTTTTTAACCTGAGTGATAGGTTGGCTCCATGTGGATGTTTCCAGGTCCAGGACATGGATGTGGTTGTTCCAGCCTCGCCCCGGACTGTCCCACTGCATCAACAGAACAAAAACAAAAACAAAAACGTCTTAAAGGAAGCTGATACTCCAGGGTCTGTGTAAGAATGGCTTTTTAAAGATTTTATTCTGATAATTTTATATTATTGACAAAATGCCCTTTTGATTAGTACAGCAATTACACCACAACACATTTTTATTTCTTTTTAATGATGTGAATGAGATTACAGACCACAAGAGAAGATGATTCATCATATTGGAAAGTCCCTCGATGAGATCCCTGTGGAGCATAGCCATAGCCCCCGAAGAATATTAGTCTGCAAACATGCAAGTTTACACAAAATCACTTACAAAAACAGCCCCACACTGATCATGTGTAATTGTCATGTACATTTAGCATTATAGTCAAACGAACCCAAGCAAAGGTATGGATTTAAACTTCAATCTCCATGAACACATTAGTAGGTCAGATATTAACATGATAATGAATGATAATGAAGAAGAAGAGAAAGTTAAAAAAAAAAAAAAAAAAAAAAATCACCTATTTTTCTGAACCCAGCACCCTAACTTGTCCTTGGAAGATGGAGGAAGTCCTTTAAGATCCCTCATTTCTTCCCACACAAGACTGGAAGCCCTCAGTGGCAGGCGGTAGATCTAAAAAAAAAACAAAAAAAAAAAAAACACAGAACACAGGATCTCTAAACACTACCCAGCATCTGAAGATTGCAATCCAATGTAATAATCAAGAATGATGGCAAAACATTTGCTCAATACAAAAACAAAAACTGTACCCTGTTTGTGTTTCCTCTGGCATGATGTCCACCGAAAAGATGGAGCACTCCATCAACACACACTCCACAGCTACCAGACATTGATGTGTGCAAGTTACCTCCTGCAATATGCTTTGTCCTGTGAACAACAATTGTGTCTGGTTTTTTTTTTTTTGAGCTGATGATTAAATTAATGACAGGATTATTACTTATGAAGCATATGTTCTTACCATACACCTGATTCCATGTTGTAGGTCCAGATTTCATTTCTCGGCAAGTATAAGTCAAAGAATCCATGGTTTTGAGCATTCTTGATCAGAAGGATAATATAATTTAGAAGATTAAGAAGACAATGAGAGAATACACAAACCAAAAAAAAAGCATATAAAGGTCATACCTTGTATCCACCCCACACATACATGATGTTTCTATCAACAACAGCTATATGGCCACTGCGCTCGGCTGGGGCGTCCAATTCAAAAGATTCAGATGCTTCTGTGTCCACTGGCTGTTCATCCTCTACCTCCTCATCTTCCTCTTCCTCAGCCATGTCGTCATTTACCATCCAAGCAAACATTCTGTCGTCTTCATCTCTATCTGAGTCATTGTCATCTTCTCCAGCAGGCACTTCTCCTACATCTTCGTCCATCTCTGCATTTCTCTCCGCCATGTCAGCTGTCCTGTCAAGGAGAAACAGTAATGTAGGTGATGCAATTATACATACCTTACGAAATCTTAAAGCTGCAGTCAAACTTCACTCAAACTTTCTTCTAGAAATAGCTTAAAAACGAAATAAATTTAAGAGCCCTTGTAACATTAGCTAGCAGCCGCAGTTACTGTTGACCTACTTTGATAGATTAGCTATATAGATTAATCAACCTTAGCCGATAGCATATCATTTAAATTCTGCGTGAAAACTTGCTTAAAGTCTCGGTTATGTTCAGTGAATGCGATGTCCTTATAAATGCAACCAGATGAACAACATTGGTGGAGCTAGGCTAGGGAAGAAGTGACAGGCGTTTTGTCAGTTATGCTCACGGCTGTTAGCTTAGTAGTTTGCAACAACACTCACAATTTCAGACAAGCGAGCTAAATTATATCTGCAACGAATTTAAGAAACATCTCCAATCCCCATACAAATGCATTAACATAAGTTATAACCATACCTTTTATGTCAGATTGATCTGAAAATGCAAGATGAGATCTTTACACAAACCCCCAGGAAAGAAAATCGGAAATGGTCAACTCATTAAAGCGGAAGTGACGTAACTGTAATTTGTTTTGTTTACAGCTGTGCTTCGTCAGATCATTGTAAACATAGACATCATATATACGATGTCTATGATTGTAAAACAAATAATGTGTATATAGCTTACATTTATTAAATAAATTACGGATTTTTTTTTCTACCAGCGCGGTCAAAATTAAACGATCTATGCAGATAAATCTGCATAAATTTATCAACTTAATTTTTAAGACAATAATACAAAGTTATTAAAAAAATTTATTAAAAAAAAACAACACAACAACACGCCTTTGGCATTACCTACACAGGAATCTCAAAATGTTTGCGAACCACTGCTTTACAGGACTTTTATTGGCCAGTTTCAGTTAACAAAAAATGTAGAACGAATTACTTTGAATTGCATAGAAAAAAAAACAATAAAAATGGAAAATTTATTTTGTCAGATACAAAGGAGATGGAGCGCTATGTTCACAGCAAATAAAAGTAGAAATTATTTCTTTAAAAACTTCGGATTTTTTTGTTAAATTTTTGTCAAGGTATTTTACTCACACTGAGAGCCCATTCTGCAAACAAGTCATTATGGTCAGTACAAAGAATAAAACCTTTATTATTCCCAACAACAAACACTGATATATACAGTTAGTTGATAAGTCAATGTATACGAGTAGAAACAGAACTGTCAGCAGAATTCATGATCTTCTTTACAGTCCTTGAAGTTTGCTGTGAAGAGAATAAAACAATTACATTTGAATATAACCGCAATATCCATTTTGAGTAAACTAACAAGGAAGTTAAACTTATAGAATGTATCCCACCTGTCCTCAACTGTTCTGTTGGATGGATAGTACACCTTAAATGAGAAGCCACTCCTAGGAAATGAGCCCTGCAAGGATGAAAAATTAAAAAAAAAAACCTTATCAAGAAAAAAAAAAGAAAATAATAATAAAAATAACATCACTTAAAGTTGGTTTCTTAAGTTTTATACCGGGTTGACACAGAGGCAGTCTGTGTTGGTGATGCTGAAAGGGTCATACTTGTCCGCGAAGACAATGACATCAGGCACTGGATAGACATGCAGGGCGTAGTCATAGGCCCAGAACACAGGACTGACATACAGAGGCAGTGGAGTCAAGTGACCCTGGGACAGGATGGTCTTGACAAACTACACAAGAAGAGTAATGAAGATCATAATAATATTATTGTAATAATATTTCTGTATTTTAGTGATAACTTATTCATAAATGAGCAGATTTGTTTTGACAAAAACTCACATGATTTGGAATGTCAAGATTACTGTTGGGCAACCGCACACAATTCCTACACATCTTGTTAACCAGGTCTTCTCTGATAATAACAATCTCTTGGCTGCAGTACTGAATCCTGACAAGATTGAAGTTTTTATTGTAATTTCAGTCACAACATCCTCCAAGCGTTAAATGTTAGTTTAATGTATGTCGCACTAACTGGCCATGTTAACATTTGATTGAGCATGTAACCATCACATATAGGGACATGACCTACCTGCATGGGTTGGTTGAGAACACAGAGAATGGCACCCTCTGTCTGAACTCCTCTGTGATGTGATCTCCAAAAGGAGGCCTGAGGAAAATAACTTTATTTGTACCTGTTCAAAATCTTTAGTTAATTTAGAAGAGATGTCTTTGAAGGCTCACCGTGGAAGAATGGTGCCTGGACCAGGGTCCTCGGGGCCAGGAACAAAAACAAAGCGACTACTGCAAGTTTAAGATCAATACATCTAAGTCAAATACTGAAGCTTAAACAGACTAATACAATTCACAACAGACAGAATGGGGACTCTGTTATCTCCTACCTGCTGTGAATGCTGGGGTATGCACATATAACATCAGCAAGAGCCTTCAGGGATTCTATAAGAAAACAGTTCATAGGCATTTCTAGTAGACTGTCTCTAAGTATGATACTCCTATTATTGTGCTTTTGGTGAAAGGCGAGTCTGTCATACTGTTGCTGACATTTGAAGAAGTGGTGTAGTCATTGAGCAGGAAACTGCATTGTGTGTTTTTTGGTTTTTTTTTGCTGCTACATATTAAAACATTTAAAATATTAAGAAACAAACAAAAGGCTCACCTTTGAGTGACTTGATCTGTGTTTTCCCATATGGGGCAGAAGAAAAGTTTCCACACAAAATGAAGCATGTTGGAGGCATGGCAGCATATCCTGCATAACAGAAGAAAATAAAGTTGTCAATTTGACAAGTATTTAGTGAAGTATGTATTCTTGACCTATGAAAGTCTGCAATATCACACCAGAGAACATGAGGTTGAGCTTTTCCATCACTTCCACACTGTCCAGCCAGACATCAGACACAATCACAAACATGGCATCTTCGTTCTCCTCCTCCAGCTGCTTCAGCTTGGAAAAAGCTTTAACGGAAGTGTTGGATGGACCGCCAAAGAAGTTAATGTTCCCATAGTATGCCCTGGAATTAATGCAAGAGTTTAAGTGTAAGCTTGAGGAAATACACATTAGTCAGCCTGATAAAGCCGCTTAATACAAACTGTGCTGTCATAGCAAAGTGTAAGCTTTGCAAATTTAAACAAATTCTGCAAGCTTGAAGTATTGGTATATCGCTTTGAAAGTACTTGAATTTAAGTCTGACTCCATCAAAAGTGTTAGTAGTGTTTGTCATCAGTCAAGTTAACTAAATATACAATATTCAATTTCATTTACTCCAGTGACATTTTAACTACACAAAGAACATGGTAAATTAACTTTGATGATGTCACACTAAATAGGTGCTACTAAAATTTAGCTTTAGTCTGATCATGTCGACACTGACGAGAATACGCAGAGAAAGCTTTTTATTTAAACCTCACTTCTACATGTAATGCAAGAAAACTTCTGTTTCATTGACTCCACTAACCTTGTAGCCGATGAAGGTTCTGTTGGTGGGAACCCAAAGCCATTGACGTGGAACACAGAGTCCTCATACCAACCTGCAGCACAGAGAACAAAGTTTGTCTCCAACACAATAAATAAATAGTTTGATAATTCTTCATTTTCTGTACTTCAAATGCAGCAGTTTTTAAGATGAATATTACCTTCAGCCAGCACAAAGCAGGACTCTGTGTACAAGCCATTGTGAAACTGGTATGAACAGAATCAAGGACAGAATCAATCATAACTTTACATGTATGAAACATTTTTAGTTGGCAAACTCAGCAGCTTTTCAAAGGATATAGCTTTTGACATATCCAGCTGTATTGTTCCACTTGGATCCTCCAGGAAAAATTTGCCCTTAAAAAGATGTACAAAGAATTCATCAGAAACTTCATGAATTCAAAACAGTTTTTAAATTTTATATATAACTATATGTAAGGATTAAACAACGAGGAGCCGGGCATTACATGGTTTTAATGCATGACACAAAGTGGTGCTCCTCTGTGAAGAAAATTAAAACCATGTAATCCACAGATCTGACTTTTTTCTGTTTTCTTTTCACAAACTGACAATTACATGCAGCCTTATCTGACCTCTTTCAGTTGTGTGATCATTCCAAGTACAATCACGTCTCCCAGCTTAGCTGTGCTACCGAGCAATGCTTCAATTGTTCTCAGCTAGAAAAGACAAATATTAAAAAAAAGCTTATTAAAGTTAATTAATTAGACAATTGTATACTAGATTAATTATTACATACCCAAGTATGTAATACCTAAATAATCTTGTATACAATTATCTACTATTATCAATAGACAATAATAATTAAAATAATTCATTATTATAACTATAACATTATTATAACTATTATTATTTATTATTTAATAAACTATTATTTACAAAGTTTTACATAATTTTCAAATTCTTTACCTGAAATTTGTTTTGACCCTCTTCAACAGCCGATCCTATTGCTGGTGGGGTGAAGAGCTCATGACGGTGTGTGCGCTTTAAAAAAAAAATTATACTTGAGCACAACAAGTCATACTACATGTACCAGAAAGAGCATCCAAAACAGAGGGCTGAGCATTGTGAGTGAGATGTTGCTGACCTGTTGTAAGATTGTGTAGCGCTCCCTGAAGAGTTCAGCTTTGTCTTTGGCCAAACCACATAGACTGGGGGCTGGATGGTTCGTCATACTGATTCTGCATTAAAAAACCACAATAAAAACATTGATGATTTTGCCTGCAAATAACAGCATAAAACAAGTTATGGTTGACATGTGCTTGCAAGTGTATGTCTAAGCAGCTGCAGTTTATCTAAAATAAATTGCACTCAAATCCAAAGTAGCTAGAAGAATAGATCATTTACTCACGGTACAAACTTCTTCCTCTCCACACTGTAAATGTATCTGGGCACATCAAAGGCTCCAATGATGTTGAAAATGTTATTTCTGGAAGACAGTGATTAGTAACAAAGCAAAGTAATGGCTTCATTATAATTATTCATTATGACTCCAAACATTTTTTCCACACTGAGTTCATAACATTCCAAAGGTGCTTTAACTTTGAAAAAAATTGCCAGCTGAAAATTGTACTGAACAATTTACATAATATACAATAACAATGTTATATACTCAGGGGATTAATTCATGCATGGAAATGAAAGATATCAAGATTAAAATCAATCTTACTAATGGTAAGAACATTTAATGCAGAAGCTGTGACCTTTACAGGGAAAGGAGCAACACTTTTTCACACAAAATTAATTTACTAAAGTATAAAAAGCAAACATGAATCAGAATGTTGTTAGTTGTTGAGAAACTTACATGGCTTCATCACAAGACTGAGTACAATCTTGCACAGCACTTTCCACTACAGACTGCTCAATCATGGTGGAAGACACTGTTGGGAAAATACACTATGATCACAGCCTGCAAACATTTAAAGCATTAAATACTCTTACATATATGATAAACTGACTCTTACATATATGATAAATTGTGCAGACTGTGCTAAATACACAGTATCCTCTAAAGAAAAGAGATTGTTTTACTTACGTGGCTGCTTTTCCACGGCATCCAGGACCCTTTCAATAACATCATCTAATTCAGAGTGATCGACTGACTCCAACACCTCTACAAGGTACTTGCTGGCTTCACTGGAGTACAAAACAACATAACCACAATAAACAGTTTAATCGCAATTTATCTGTAACAACATTGTTTCTGTTGTGTGATATAGTAGAAACATTTTCTGAGAAAAACTTAACATGTATTCATATTTACAACAAACTGGCACTACTAGCTTCTAAAATGACTTAAAAGTAGATTTTTAAAACGTATTTGAAAGGGTCCACACATAATTGGCTGAAAAACTAATGTTCCGCCATTCAAAGCTTCCTAAAAGCAACCTTTGACTTAAAAACAGATGTTTAGAATATTATTTTTAACAATGAAAACAATACATACGGACGCAGTATAAAGCCTCTCATTTTAAAGCCAGCAGACACCTTTGTCTTTATTTTGCGAGCAACTTCCATGGTTGTTTCGGTCCTCGCTCAAGCTTTGGCGCTAAATGACAACTTCCGTGTTGTAAGCGTCACTTCCGATCCAGCGAACCCTCTAAAATAAAAGTGATGTCAGCATAAAGATTGGGACACAAATTTAGTTAATGCTTAGACACTAGACCAACTGAGCAGAATCATAACAAAGGAAAAAGTTGTTTGAGGAATAATTTTTTAATGGCGTGTTATCGAGTAAACTTGAATGCAGCGCATGCAACAACATTATAATAAGTCGGAAAATTTTCCGAGTTCATTTACAAGCACTCTGATTTGTTTGCAACACCCAAGCAGTTGAGACTGAGGGGGGCTTATTCCTTGGTTGATAGCCCGGTAAAATTGTGTGAAAACTCCGCCCAGCTGGCCAGCAGCACAGTGGCCCAGGCTACAACCGGGGCCGGATTAAAAGTGCACAGGCCCCTGGGTGCCCAGAGTCTTCCAGGGGCCCCGTTCCACACCGTAACATTGAAAAAATTGTGAATGATACACTGTGAAAAGACATTTCTAACATCTCTCAGTTAGTGGTACCAGTAGCAATACACTAGACACTGTGGTGTAACTATCTGACTTTTATATACAATTTGTTTCATGTCCAAACTGCCGGTGTGTACCCTATGTGGGCCCCACATGGCCCCCAATGGGTGTGGGCCCCTGAGCCCATGCCTATAATGCCCATTGGATAATCCAGCCTTTGCTACAACTGGTGCGGGGCGGGAACGATTGAATATGCGCACTCCATGTACCTTGTGTGGCTTTTACACACATTCTTATGTAGAAATACAAAGCCCATAACATAAAACATTATAGACACAGTTTTGTGTTCCAAATTTTCAACTTAATAGATCAAAGGTAAGTTATCAGTTACCTGGGCCACGTGACACAGTGCTAAATTAAAAACCTTCCATGATGTAAATGCCACTCCTCTGTTTTCTTTTGTACAGTTTGTTTTCTAGAAAACTGCTTCAAATTAGTAAGCCAAAGCACACAAATCTGATGTGTTCTCCACTTCAACAAACCAGATTTCCAGGATTGACTTTAATTTACAGTCTAATACAGAAACTTTCCAAAGTTGAATGATAAAGTTGTGTTGGATTCTAACTTCACAAGTCCTTATCTTAACATCTCAAAAGCAAAAAAGATTAATGTACAGAGTCCAATACCTTGCGTCTTTCAGATGCTTAAAAATAGGCCATTTTGGACCATTTTTGTTGGAGACACCTAAAATTGTTGCAGAGCAATAGAGACTTCACTTTAATCAGTGTTTACTTTTTTTTTATTTATTTATTTTTTTTAAAGAAAATTGTTTACCACAATCATTGAGGTCTCACATAAAATTCACAAGGCCTGGAGGGATGCCTATTAAATAGATGCTTTTGAGCTTGTGCCAATGGACAGACCAATGCGGGGAAGGCAGCTGATATCTGTAACCAAAGTTTTAAGAGATTATACTATTGATTTATGAATCCAAGTATATATATATATACTTGGATTCATAAATCAATAGTATAATCTCTTAAAACTTTGGTATATATATATATATATATATATATATATATATATATATATATATATATATATATATATATATATATATATATATATATATATGTATATATATGTATATATATGTATATATATATAATATATGTATGTATATATATATATATATATATATATATATATATATATATATATATATATATGTATATATATATATATATATGTATGTATGTATGTATGTATGTATGTATGTATAACTTGATAAATGTGAAAAATAATCAAATAGATTATTATAGAAAGAAATAAGGAAATAAATAGAAACAGATGCAGAACAGAAAAATTGACAATACACAGGTCAGTGATAATCTATTAGTTTGACCCAACTGACATTAAACACACTTCAGGGAAGCCAATCAAAAAACTAGTCTTGCTCCTTCACCTTGAGATAAACTGTACTGCAGGATGCATAAAGATAAGTAACATCAATGACAATCAATAGTTTTGTAAACTGTTTTTGTTTTGCTCTCAAACATGGTTAACTATTTTCCAAAAAAAAATTTATTGAAAAAAGTTAGCATACAAACTTTTTTATTTTGCATTTATTTAGTTTTTATTGTTTTGTATATTTAATAGATGTGAAGTACTGGATGAAAAACTTGGTAAATCCAGTGTTGTAGGAACAAAAATGTATCACTTCTAAGTTGTGTTGTATAAGAGCAACAACTTAAAAGGTGCTTTCCACCTTTCTCACACATTTAAATATATAGGTAGGTTTTCCTGTTGCATTAAATTAATAACTTGATAATAATCGTCAAGCACATTTGTAAAAAAAAAAAAAAAGTTTTCTTTCTTTCTTTCTTTCTTTATTTTTTATGTATTAAATTAGTTTAAAGGTATTCTTTGAGGCTAAAATATTTTATCATTAGATTTTATGGATGATTCCAATGCCATATCCCCACAGATTGTGAAAATATCTCTTTATTGGAAGTTTATGTTGAAAGGAGAAGAAGCGGAAGTTGTTTCGGTGCGGTGTTTACTCAGCTGATGGCAGAGCAGGCAGTGTTTTTGTACAGGGTGACAAAGGTTTCTGATTTTGACAGCATGAGCAAAAGAAACACGACTATTGGAGATGTACTGTAGTCTGTGGGTATGTTGTAGCATGTTGTTTAAATGTAATGGATACATTTTACATTGTCATTAAATGTAGTTAGCTGTTAGGAAGCGCAGTCTTTTTAAACGGAAGAGCGACTGACAAACAGAATTAAGCATCTCAAGGTTTTCAGCACGCCAATTTAACTCAGAGGTTATACTGTAAAGATCCATCGAAGCCACAATTTTTAAAATAGATTAAAATTTGTGATTTTCCATTAAATGGTGCGTCGGCAGAGATGGATTCTGCATTTGATAGACACTGCTCGGAGCTGGTGGCCCGGGAAAGGAGCGGACACACGGCCGTGGTAGTGGA